>NC_088784.1:50172412-50472412 GCF_958450345.1 Calliphora vicina
GCTTAGTTCAGAAGACCTTACAGTAGCTAAGGTCGAGCTACCGCGCAACAGAAGCTTCACGATTGCCTCTAGCTACATGGCACATGAGAAGACAGCTCCTCCAGTCGAAGTGAGTACTCTACTGTCCTCTGTTGGGGCATCTGACGACATTATCCTGGGCTGTGATGCCAACGCCAGGCATTCAATCTGGGGTAGCAGCGAAATAAATGAAAGGGGTGAGTCTTTACTTAATTTCATTAATTCCAATAAACTAAGTATATGTAATTCTGGTAATACGCCAACATTCATGTTTCCAAGTTCGGACAACTATAATGGATGGGAGGAAGTATTAGATATTACACTCATAAATGATAGTAGATAGGTGGAGGGTATCCAAAAAAAGGTAGTTCTCTGACCATAACTGGATTCTCTTCAATATTAGACTTCAGAACTCGACAGAGAAAATACAATCTAGGAACCCAAGAAGGACTGATTGGTTCAAATTTAATGGGATCCTTAAACATAAACTTAAGAATATGCCAGTTGTAGAAGATTCGATCACTGGTCTTGAAAAAATAGAGGAAAACTTTAGTAAAACTTTAGTCAAGGCTTTCGAAGTTTCCTGTCCAGTCACTAAGGCTAAGAAAAGCTTCCCTCCATGGTGGAATTCTGAACTATATAAACTACGTAGGGAAATACGTAGGGCCTTTAACTTTAGCTACAATAGTAAATCATGGCAACCATATCGTGATCAATTGAAAGCCTACAAGAAAGCTATAGTAGTCGCAAAAAGAAACTCATGGAGAAGCTTTTGTGAATCTATAGATAATACAAAATACTCTGCAAGACTTAGTAGAATTCTAGCCAAGAGGCAATCCAATCCTACTTATATCAAAAGGAAGGAGACACTTGACATCCTACTGAATACTCATTTCCCAGGCTGTAAGGATGTTGCTACGGATATTGAGAGGGAAGGTAGGACTCTATTCAATATCGATAGTTACATCATCTCCTATGACAGGATATCATGGGCGATTGACAGTTTCGCACCTTTCAAGACACCCGGGCCGGATGGTATATTGCCAAAGATGCTACAAAGTGCAAAAAGGCATATCATTCCCTGGCTTCATAGAATTTTTACGCTCTGTCTCTCCCTCAATCACGTTCCGGTTAACTGGAGGAGAGTTAAGGTCGTTTTTATTCCCAAAATTGGAAAAAGAAGTCATGAGAAGGCGAAGGACTTTCGTCCAATTAGTCTTTCATCTTTCCAGCTTAAAACGTTGGAAGGACTCATTGACCCTCACATTAGGCATCGCCTAGAGGGTTCGACACGGCTCTCTAATAGTCAGCATGCCTACCTTAAGGGTCGCTCTACAGAGACAGCTCTGCACGAGGTCGTAAGAGTTGTAGAGAGATCTCTCGAATTTAAACAATATACAATGGCAGCCTTTCTGGATATAGAGGGGTAATGTAACCATTCTTGCAATTCAGCAAGCTCTTACTAACCTAGAAAAGGGATAAAAGTTGTCGCTTATGCGGACGATGTTGTGATACTCGTATCAGGTTTGTTTCCGGACGTGATGAGTGATATTATGTCCACAGCTTTAGGGTTGCTCGACAACTGGGCCACGGTAAGTGGTCTTGGGGTGAATCCAAGCAAAACGGAACTTGTACTTTTCACGACAAAGACCAAGATTCCAAGCTTCAAACTTCCACGGCTGAAAAACTGCGAAATCCCCCTCTCAAATAATGCAAAATATCTAGGTATTATACTGGACTCTAAATTGTCATGGAAGCTAAATACTCAACATAGGGTAAAAAAGGCTACGGTGGCCTATTATACCTGTCGTAAGATGTTTGGTAGAAATGGGGACTTAGTCCCAGCATATTTAAATGGATGTATACGGCTATAGTACGTCCAATTCTTACTTACGGATCTCTTGTATGGTGGACTGCAACTAGAAGGAAGTATGATGTGGACCAACTATACAAAGTCCAGAGATCAGCCTGCATTGGTATAACCGGCGCACTAAGAACTAGCACTGAACACTATATTGCACCTTGTGTCAATAGACCTTCACATAATGGCCACCTCTGCCTGTAGCGCAGCGAGGCTTCGAGCATCTGGCTGTTGGAGATGGAGAACATATGGCCACGCGGGGATCTTGAGCCAGTTGCCTTCGATCGTTCTCCAACCATCTGACTATATTGCTCCATACACAGACTTTGATAGGGTATTCAAGGTCTTAATTCCTTCCAGGAGTGAGTGGGGTAGGGGTAATCTCGTGTACAAATGTGACACTAGGATATATACAGACGGATCAAAAATGAGCTGTGGTGTTGGTTCTGGCGTCTTCTGTGACGAACCTGAGGTATGCTCTTCGTATCGTCTTCCGAATTAGTGTAGTGTTTTCCAGGCAGAAATTTTTGCAATCATGGCAGCTTGCAATACACTACATGATCATAATACCCGCGGCAATATAGGTATTTTTGTCGACAGTCAGGCGGCACTTTTCTCACTGAATGCCTACACAATTACATCTTCACTAGTTAGGCAATGTAGGAACTCTCTGTCAAGGCTAGGTTGTCTATCTGACATTACTTTGGTTTGGGTACATTCGCACAGGGGCCACTACGGTAATGAACAGGCAATTCCACTGGGGACTATTAAAGGTATCATCTTCAGACATTTTCTTACAAAGGCTGAGAATAGATGGCGTAATTTAGACACATGTAGGGTAGCCAAGTTGATGTGGCCATCTTTTAGCGAAAAACGCACTATGCAACTGATAACCCGGAATAGAAGTGATATACCAAGGTTGATGGCAGTATTAACGGGACACTGGGCGTTAGGCAAGCACGCAAATCGCCTGGGACTCCCCTTTAACGACCATTGTCGTAGTTGTAAGGATAGGGAAAAAGAGGAATCGACTTTCCACCTTCTCTGCGAATGCCCAGCTCTGAGTGTCAAGAGACATAAATTCATGGGCAACTATACATTGACCAACCTTGGTGAGGTAGCCGGGTCTAAACTCAATGACCTACTAAGATATCTCACAGCTACAGGTTGGGTCTAGCTAGCACTTTTTAGTTACATTGCGATGTAAACGACAATACATCTGACGAGTGGTGTGGTCTCATCAAAACGGGGTCCCTTCGACTCTACTTGATTGTTCGCACGTAGTGAACTACCACGTAAACCAACCAACCATATATATATATATATATATATATTAAGGTGGACCCCCAATGTATGAAAAAATTTAAAACTCATCTGTTTCAAAACCGAAGGGCAGTTTTGTGTGAGGTTAGGATAAAAAAAAATCTGAAAAAAATTTCAGCTCGATCGGTTAAAAATTGGCGTGCCGCACGGGGGTCAAAGTTTGGTGGTAAATGGATAGAAAAAGGTGCATAAATACTCAGGAGTCACCCCTAGGTAGGTAAAATGTATGAGCAACCCCCATTATTTTCGTATCCCCAATATTTTTCTAGAACAAACATACCCCCTATCTCCAACCGTTCAGGGGGTCCCCATACAAAAAAACTGAATTTTCACGAAAATTTTCCAAATTGAAAATTAATGGAATTACACAAAGTATAAATATGTTCTAAACTTCATTTCGTGAATTACTCTTCACATTTTACTAACATTAATTAAACACCCATTTCTATTGTCAAAGAACGCAAAAAAGTGAATAGACCAATTGGCTTGTTCATTGAGTTTTATTTTATTTAACAATGTAATCATAAAAGGCTCCTTTAATAATGAGCGGTTGTACCAAAGACAGGTAATATTTAAAAATTTTAAAAACATTACAATTTTAATTCCATGAAAATTATTTTTGTTTTATGGCTTATATTCCACGTATTCATTTTTAAGTAATAATATAACAGGTAATATTACTAAATATTATATATAAAAAAGTGAGTACAAAGAAATAAAACAATTAAAACTAAAACCTAAAAACTAAATTTTTCAATAGAACAGGTTCGCATTTGAATTGCAATGGCATCATCAACGACAAAAATTAATTTGAGATCGCAACAGCATAACATTTATTTGATTGAATATGTTATTCCGCAGCTGTTGGGATCAAAATTGCCGTCTAAAAAAAGAAGTTTTTGGTGTATTTTTTTTTCACACTCGTACACTAAAATTGGAAGTGCGAAAAAGTACAACAATGGCTGCAAACGAAGTGCTCCTTTTCTGGAATAAAGCACGAATTCCGACCCGAGACAAGTCTTCGGTCATAAAGCAAATTGAGAAGCTGTACCAGAAGTGGAGGAAATTGAACAAGAGCTCAACAAGAGGAGGAACGTCGCATAAAGTAAAAGAGGATAAGTTTGTCGAAGAATTAGACGATCTCTTCGATATTGCTCATGTTAATGCACTCACCACGATTAAAATAGAGGAGGATAAAAAGTTTTTGCTTGCACAGAGGAAAAAAGGCCGCCCAGGCAGCATGATTGGCATTGACATGGCTCTTGTAGGCATTGAAAAACGAAAATTGGAACGAGAAGAGGCAGATGAACGGCGATTACGATCAACTACTAAAATTAATACCTTAGCAATGGGTACAGTGCAATTCACATCATCTACCGAATCGTCAGATAATGTTGGCGCTGGTGGAATGGAATTGGAAGTGGACGCTCTACCGTCGGCTTCGGAAGTTGTTAAAAGAGGAACACAGTTATTTATCAATGAACGGATCGTTTCTGCTTTGGATAAATGCATGATATCTGACCGAAATGCAATGCATTTAATGGCTGCAGTAGCTGAAGGACTTGGTCACAACGTATCAAATTTGGTATTAAATCGCTCGTCAATTCGAAGATACCGTACTGCAAATCGACAAAAAATCGCTGATTTTGTAAAGGAGAACTTACATGTAAGGTTACTTTTCTTATACCAATTTAATTTCAATACTAATATAAATATTTTATTCCATTACAGTTGAAGGCAACAGCATATTTTGTAGTGCACTGGGATGGCAAAATACTGGAAGACATTACAGGAATGAATAAGATTGATCGCCTTCCGGTTATTGTAACTAATGGCGAAATCGAACAAATATTAGGCGTTCCAAAACTAGATTGTGGAAAAGGCAAAAATATTGCAGCGGCCATTTATCAACTACTGGTAGAATGGAACCTTTCGAAACGAGTTCAAGCCATGTCTTTTGACACGACATCATCAAACACCGGTGAATTTGCAGAAGCTGCAGTTTTACTTGAACAGTTATTAGAGAGAGATTTGATGCATCTTCCATGTAGACATCACATATATGAATTGGTGCTAAGAGCAGTGTTCGAAGAAAAAATTGGAAAAACATTTGCTCCAGATGTTTCTCCGTTTCGCCGTTTCCAGCAGAATTGGGAAAAAATCAATCAGAATGCATTCGAAACTGGAGTGAGCGATGAGATCGTTGCTTCGAAATTAATTACTGCTCCAGATGACATCATTACTTTTTGCATGGTCCAACTACAGAAAAGACAACGTCGTAACGACTATAAGGAACTATTGGAACTGGTTGTTTTATTCCTTGGAGTCGATTTTGGCGAATATAAGTTTAAAGAACTCATACCTATTCACCACGCACGATGGATGTCTAAAGCAATTTATTCACTGAAAATATTTATGTTCAGAGACCAATTTAAACTGGCAAAGTCACAATTGGATGGAATTCGAGATGTCTGTGTGTTTATTGTTCGCTGTCAAAGCGCCCAATCAGGACTTCAACTTTTTGAAAGCACTTCACTCATATGCAGACTTGTATAAGAATTTGTCAAAAGTAATGGTAACAAAGTTTATCAGACATTTGTGGTATCTGGCGGAGGAGGCTATAGCTCTCGCCTACTTTGATTCAGATGTTTCGTGTGACATAAAACGAAAAATGTTGGCAATTATGTGCATATATGATGGAAAAGAAATCCTTGAAGAAAAAGACAAGGAAGTTCAACTTGAAAAATATGAAGAAACTGATGAAGAAACTGGAGAAGAAGATGATGATTGGGATGAAGATGATGAAGGACCTATCCGAAGCATGAAAAAAATTGCGGTTAATTTTGCAGAAGTAACTAGCAATTTTTGTCGAATGACTTGAGCGCTTTCGTAACTGTGAAAACTATAAACTTTTTTCTACGCTTCAACTTGCCGCATGAATTTATACGATATCCGCCGGAAACGTGGCCACAGCGCGAAGATTATCAGCAAGCACTAAAAATTGTTGAAAAAATTCACGTAGTAAACGACACCGCTGAAAGAGGCGTGAAAATGATGGAGGACTACAATAAAATATTGTGCAGGAACGAAGAGGAAAAGCAATATTTGATCCAAGTTGTCGGTGATTATCGCAAAAAATATCCGAGTTTTGAAAAAAGAAATTTAATATAGCATAACATAATTATTCATAAATAACATCAATAAACTAATTTATTTTATTGTAATAGTAATTGTATATATTTTTTTTCTATATTTAAAAATTTTCGTGAAAATTCAGTTGTTTTGTATGGGGACCCCCTGAACGGTTGGAGATAGGGGGTATGTTTATTCTAGAAAAATATTGGGGGTACGAAAATAATGGGGGTTGCTCATACATTTTACCTACCTACGGGTGACTCCTGAGTAGTTATGCACCTTTTTCTATCCATTTACCCATAATTTCGTTCTCACGAACTTTGACCCTCGTGCGGCACGCCAATTTTTAACCGATCGAGCTGAAATTTTTTTCAGATTTTCTTTTATCCTAACCTCACACAAAACTGCCATTCGTTTTTGGAAAATCGAAAATAAAAAAATAAGGTCCACCTTAATATATATATGGGGCATTTCATGTCAAGTGAACCAACTTTTGAAATCGATGTCTTCCGATCGGCTAACCAAGGTTAGCTCTATTGGATAGTAACTCAGACACAATTTTTCAACAACATCGGTCGAGAACTCTCTGAGTTATAGGGGGTAACATTTTGACAATTTGGTCAAACAGGGTTTTTTTCTTATCCATGTAACTTATTACCTATTGTTCTTAGCAAAATGTGTCCCAAATAGTATAGATAGCTATTTCTTAGATCTTTCGAAAAAAAATATTTAAAAAAAAAAATAAAAAATTTTTAATATTTTTTTTCCGAAATCAAAAACTTTTTTGACTTTTTTTAAAATGCGTCCTTTTTTTTTTTTTTTTTTTTTTTTTTCTTAAAATAAAGTTTAGATATTTTCCTTGAACACCTACTTGGTCGCTTAGTGGGATGCGAGTGGGATATCTATCAAAATAAATATTTTGTAACTCAAAACATAAAATTTTTGACTTTTTTTGCAAAATCAAAAACTTTGTTGACTTTTTTTTTCAAAATGGACCCTTTTTTAATCTTTTTTTTTAGGTCAAACAAAAGCTTAGATATTATCCTTGAAGACCCTTTTGGTCGCTTAGTGGGACGCGAGTGGGATATCTATCAAAATAAATATTTTTTAACTCAAGACTTACAATTTTTGACTTTTTTTTTTGCAAATACGATTTTTTTTCCAAATGGGCCCTTTTTTAAAAATTTTTTTTGTAGTCAAAAGAAAGCTTAGGTCCATTCCTTTAAGATATTTTTAGTCCCTTAGTGGGATGCGAGTGGGATATCTATCAAAATAAATATTTTTTAACTCAAGACTTACAATTTTTGACTTTTTTTTTGCAAAATCAAAATTTTTTTCCAATATGGGCCCTTTTTTAATTTTTTTTTTTTGCTCAAAAGAAAGCCTAGGTCCATTCCTTTAAGATATTTTTAGTCCCTTAGTGGGATGCGAGTGGGATATCTATCAAAATAAATTTTTTAACACAAAAATTGTATGTCTTGAGTTACAAAACATTTATTTTGATATATATCCCACTCGCATCCCACTAAGCGATCAAAACCATCTTAAAGGAATAGGCCTAAGCTTTCTTTATAGCAAAAAAAAAAAAATTACAAAAAGGGCCCATTTTAAAAAAAAGTCAAAAAAGTTTTTGATTTTGCCAAAAAATCAAAAATTGTATATCTTGAGTTACAAAATATTTATTTTGATAGATATCCCACTCGTATCCCACTAAGGGACCTAAAATATCTTAAAGGAATGGACCTAAGCTTTCTTTTGACTAAAAAAAAATTTTTAAAAAAGGGCCCATTTTGAAAAAAAATTCGAATTTGCAAAAAAAAAGTCAATAATTGAATGTCTTGAGTTACAACATTTTTATTTTAATAGATATCCTACTCACATCTTCCTAAGTGACAAAATAGGTCTTAAAGGAAAAGACCTAAGCTTTCTTTTGAGCAAAAAAAAATTAAAAAATTGTTACAAAATATTTATTTTGATAGATATCCCACTCGCATCCCACTAAGGGACTAAAAATATCTTAAAGGAATGGACCTAGGCTTTCTTTTGAGCAAAAAAAAAAATTAAAAAAGGGCCCATATTGGAAAAAAATTTTGATTTTGCAAAAAAAAAGTCAAAAATTGTAAGTCTTGAGTTAAAAAATATTTATTTTGATAGATATCCCACTCGCATCCCACTAAGGGACTAAAAATATCTTAAAGGAATGGACCTAAGCTTTCTTTTGACTACAAAAAAAATTTTTAAAAAAGGGCCCATTTGGAAAAAAAATCGTATTTGCAAAAAAAAAAGTCAAAAATTGTAAGTCTTGAGTTAAAAAATATTTATTTTGATAGATATCCCACTCGTATCCCACTAAGGGACCTAAAATATCTTAAAGGAATGGACCTAAGCTTTCTTTTGACTAAAAAAAAATTTTTAAAAAAGGGCCCATTTTGAAAAAAAATTCGAATTTGCAAAAAAAAAGTCAATAATTGAATGTCTTGAGTTACAACATTTTTATTTTAATAGATATCCTACTCACATCTTCCTAAGTGACAAAATAGGTCTTAAAGGAAAAGACCTAAGCTTTCTTTTGAGCAAAAAAAAATTTTTAAAAAAAGTCCCATATTGGAAAAAAATTTCGATTTTGCAAAAAAAAATTAAAAAATTGTTACAAAATATTTATTTTGATAGATATCCCACTCGCATCCCACTAAGGGACTAAAAATATCTTAAAGGAATGGACCTAGGCTTTCTTTTGAGCAAAAAAAAAAATTAAAAAAGGGCCCATATTGGAAAAAAATTTTGATTTTGCAAAAAAAAAGTCAAAAATTGTAAGTCTTGAGTTAAAAAATATTTATTTTGATAGATATCCCACTCGCATCCCACTAAGGGACTAAAAATATCTTAAAGGAATGGACCTAAGCTTTCTTTTGACTACAAAAAAAATTTTAAAAAAAGGGCCCATATTGGAAAAAAATTTTGATTTTGCAAAAAAAAATTAAAAAATTGTATGTCTTGCGTTACAAAATATTTATTTTGATAGATATCCCACTCGCATCCCACTAAGGGACTAAAAATATCTTAAAGGAATGGACCTAGGCTTTCTTTTGAGCAAAAAAAAAAATTAAAAAAGGGCCCATATTGGAAAAAAATTTTGATTTTGCAAAAAAAAATTAAAATATTGTATGTCTTGCGTTACAAAATATTTATTTTGATAGATATTCCACTCGCATCCCACTAAGCGACCAAGTAGGTGTTCAAGGAAAATATCTAAACTTTATTTTAAGAAAAAAAAAAAAAAAAAAAAGTCAAAAAAGTTTTTGATTTCGGAAAAAAAATATTAAAAATTTTTTATTTTTTTTTTTAAATATTTTTTTTCGAAAGATCGAAGAAATAGCTATCTATACTATTTGGGACACATTTTGCTAAGAACAATAGGTAATAAGTTACATGGATAAGAAAAAACCCCTGTTTGACCAAATTGTCAAAATTTTACCCCCTATAACTCAGAGAGTTCTCGACCGATGTTGTTGAAAAATTGTGTCTGAGTTACTATCCAATAGAGCTAACCTTGGTGCAAATTTCATCCCGATCGGAAGACATCGATTTCAAAAGTTGGTTCACTTGACATGAAATGCCCCATATATATATAAGTTTGTCATTCCGTTTGTAATTTCTACATTTTTCATTTGCGACCCCATAAAGTATATATATTATGGATCGTTATAGATAGCGGAGTCGATATAGCCATGTCCGTCTGTATGTTGAAATCAACTTTCCAAATCCCCTAAATAACTTACAAACATGATTGATACGTCAATATCTCCAGAATTCGTCCGGCTCCGTTGCTATTTGAAATCGAGAAAATCGGTCCACAAATGGCTGAGATATAAACAAAAAACAAAATAGACCATGTATTTTGTTAGTGTTTCATGAAATCATGTACATTAGACATGCCCTTAAAAAATAGATTTTCTTTGGATGTGTCTTATTTTGTTCGTTAGTAGCTAAACACATACAAAAGGAAAAACAAACAAGCAAAAAATATTTATTTGTTATTAGAAAATGGAGGTAAGTGTAAATATTTAAAATAGTATACATATATTATTTTTTTTTATATTTATATATTTTATATTATCAGAAATATGGTCATTGTCTAAATAATCAGGGTTGTTATATTTATTTTTTTGATATGATTGTTTGATGTAGCGTTGCCGCTGTTGTTTAGGTATGGCATTTCAGCGTTAAAGCTAAGCGCAAAAAAACGTTCCGTCTTACGCTTTTGTTTAGGTAAGCCAGTAAAATATGAGTAAACTAGCACTTTTTGCTCATTATTTGGTCAGATAAAAATCGTATAACTTTGTTATTTTTCATTCGAAATTATTGTTTTATACCTTGTTAGAAAGATAATGTTCTCTAGAAGCTTAGGTTTATTGCAAATGTTTAAAAAACAGTTTTCAAATAGGGAATTTTGTTAAGATATCGGAAAAAGTACCATTATTTACCCAATTTTGTAACTTCCAATCGATTTCCGGCACGTGTTCTAGTTATCCGATTGCACTTAAATTTTGCAGTAGTTAGTTTTAGCTGCTAATGAACAAAATAAGTACTATCCAAAGCAAATCTATTTTTTAAGGGCATGTCTAATGTACATATATACTAACATAAAAAGAAAACACAAGTTTAGTTGTGTGTTTATATGACATATAAACACAAAACTATAATATATGTAGATGTGTATATTTACCAATTCTATTTTGTTTCTTTGTAAATCTTATTCACTAACAAAATAGACAGAGTTGTTTATAATGAGTTCTCATATGAGCAACTCTATCATACGTAAACAGTAGTCCGTTTCTGTATTTCTCGAATCGAAAAACTTTCCGCATGAAACGATTGAATTGCAAAAAACAGTGTAAAATAAAACAACATATGTTTTTTCTCGCACAAGTGTTTCTGTATCTTGAATTTGCGAGAATTATCTGTCATTTAAATAATTTTCCAGCAATTATTGGAAGGATGTGAGAAAAAGTGTTTCTGTAACAATATTTTGCGAAAAGTTTCTCACAAGAACTGTCAAAACAAGTCACATTTGAAATTGGTGTGAGAAAATCTAAATTTTAAAAAATAGAGTAAGTTCGGGTAATGTGGTATAGGCGGGTAATGTGCATAGGAGTAGCGGTACCAAGCTTAAGAGTTTTATGATCTCAGAAAATTCACATTGGGTGAGTGTACTTCATTTTTGCAGGTCATGTTAATAGTCAGTTGTAAAAATCAGCATTATCTTATGGTAGACTTTTTTTTGTGGTCTGTTAAAAATTATTTTTTTTCTACAATCACGTGTTTTAAACATTATTAATTTAATTTTAAAGTCAAATGGCAATATTGCTATTGAAGAACATATGTAACAATATAGTATATTTAGTGTATATGTTTAATTGTATAATAATTTCAATAAACCACGTGGTCGGCTAATGTGGTATAGCTAAAGAATTTCAAGCAAATAATATGCCAAAGAAATGTGAAGTATGAAAATGGGCAGCGGAAGATTTTAAGAACGCTATCTGAGCTATTAGAAACAACAAATGAAAATTTGTTTCGCATCAGTCATTCAACCGCATCCATTAAAGATGATTTAAATAAAACGCAACTCATTTACACATTAAAATACTATGTATCGGTTATGCGGGTTGGTATACAATATTAAAAGAACATGGTGTACCACATTACCCGACATTTTTTTCAATGGCTTGTTTATGGGTGTTTTCTCTTTTCCCCAAAATTCTCTGAAACTTGAACTTAAAAGACTTTTTTACTTTCATGGATGTAAACCTAACACTTGTAGTAAAACACCAGCTGAAAACTGTTCCAATCGAATTAAGATTCTAAAAATTATAGACAAATAAAAAATAGGTATACCACATTACCCGAACTTACTCTATAGATATTTTTAGCTTCGTATGTATAAATATGGAACCCGAATCAGCCGAAAATGTAAGTAGCACAGAGTTTGAATAAAATAATTATATATACACATGTAAGTACCCAAAAATGTGTTTCAAAATTATTTTTTAAATTCAGCAGTTACTTTTTGTTTTATATTTAAATGATGACAATCAATAAAACACAATTGTTATATTTTGACATTTTAATTATTTTTAGCCTTTCACTGTTTTGGTTTTATTACAATTTCATTCTTTCGTTGAAGTTTGTCTTGCATATGACACTTAATTACTGGAAATATTCCAGTAAGAACAGTATTCAAATACAGAAACACTTTTTTCTCGCACATCGAGATACGATGGAATTTTTTGTTTCACACTTCATGTGAGAAGTTTTCTGATGCGAGAAATACAGAAACGAGCTACAGCACAAACACCCAACAACAACATTCTACAATGTGGAATGAGATGAAATGAGAATTACAAATCAAACACACGCATGCATAATTTGTATGTATTTGAGTGCGTTTCGTTTATTTTTATTTTTTTTCAATACACAAACCTTCATCACTGTAGGTCTTGTATTTAGTAGGTATATCTTGGTGAAGGGTATATAAGATTCGGCACAGCCGAATATAGCTCTGTTACTTGTTTAATGTATATTTGGCTGGGGAGCTAATTTTGTTTGTATGAATGTATTAGGACCATTTATTGTTATTGTTATTTGCTTAGTATAGTTTATATCTCAGGATTTTATTACTATGTAATATGTACATATTTATATTTTGGCCTAGAATGGCTTCGTATTACAATATTGAATAAATAAATAAAATAAAAAATAATATAGAGCATAGCAATACGAAATTATGATATTACAGCAAAGCAATAGAAAAAAGTATTTCTTTATTATACCCTACACCACCAAAGTGGGGTGCAGATATTTGTAAATTGGTCTAACACCCACCTTAAAGTATACCGATCGACTTAGAATCACTTTCTGAGTCGATTTCCCAAGGACCAAGCCTATTGAAACTGGCTGAAATCCGTTTATTATTTCACCTAGCCCCCATACAAATGTCATCCCGAAATTGGACTTTATCGGTTATAAATGCTTAATTTATATATCGAGCCCTTAGCGCCAAATTATCGTAAGCGACATTTTTTGTTTTATTGCTGAAATTAAAATTTTATGGACCGACTGAGATTTTAGCGTTCTCAGAATATCAAAATTGTTAATAACATCAAAAATATAGGGGGTAAGATTTTATCGTAAGTCAATGTTTATATTTTACAGTAAACAAATTTTATCGTAAGCGACACACAGTGGTATAGAAAAAAAAGAGGGAATAAATCTGTAACTTCTAAATGGTTAGATTGGTTTGAATGAAATTTCACATGCGCAAAGAAGAAGTGTTGTCGAGTTTAAGTTTTGAACGTGGACCTCATAGGCCGACCAGGAGCGCGTCCAAGCACCCTTAAAGTAGTACTCCTCGGGTATGTTACATTTTAAAAACCATATTATTTCTTGGTTTGAGTTCCGATTTCAAAAAAGTTATACATATATAATCTTCACATCGATCACTACAAAAAACCTCCTCGTAGCTATCAATTATCTATTATAGCTTAGAAGATATTCGCATTTGAAAATTAAATTTTCAACATTTTTACCCACCCTACTCCAGTTTTTTGATAACATCGTATCCAAATATTAACGATTTTCTCCACTTTTCCTTTATTGGACTAGCAACACATGTATGTGTCAAATGGAAAAAGAATTGTTTAAAAATAAGGACTAAGTCCAAAGTTATATGCATTTGAATTTAAAAAATTTTAAAAATGCTATTTTTCGCTAATTTTTGGGAAAAAGGTATTTTTTTCTTTTTAAGTTATCTAAAAAATTTCTAAAAAGATGTATAAGGAATTTCTACTTTCTGAAAGCTAAGTTTTCATAAAATATTTTAAAGGAAAACAAATTTCAAAAATTTTTGTTACCGAGGGGACCAGGTCCTTTCAAAAAACACCTATTTTTTATGTAAAATAAAAATATAGGCCAAAAATTCTCAAATCGCGTATGCGATATCATAATATAGTAACCGATTATAGATGGCTCAATATGTTTCTAATTATTTTGTAAAGGGTCCCGATAACCGCGACCCTGGTATGGGTATTATAGCCAAAAAACTAAAAATTAACATTTCGTTTACAAGGGAACATCGAAATTTAATGTTAAGATTGACCTGACTAATAATACGTTCAACATTCGCAGAAGAATGTGGCAGTATCATTATTTGTTGAATACATTTTTCTAACAATGAGAAAACAGATGTTTTATCGCCACGCTTTTGTCCACAAACTGTTTTCCAAAACGTTGGTAAATTCATTTTTGTTTCAGTTAAAAAGATCCATTAGGTTTTTTTACATTTTTGTTTTGTTTTTCTACCTTTAATTGTCATAGTTAGATATTTTTTAAGCAAAAAAGTAGTAAAATAAATGTAAAGAACTCTTAATCTAGATGATTACATAGCCATCCTTTTCACTCTCTAACAAAATAACATACATATTTTGCCAATAGTTTTGTTGAAGTATTTATAATAAAAATATATAAAGTAACCAAGTTTTTAGAATTAAGTAAAAAATCGGCATTTTTGAAGCAAAAATCGCAAAATCGGCACTTTGGTATTTTTAAGGTATAAAATCGGCAAATCTGGCAGGCCTGGACACTAGAGAGCTCCAAGATTGTATGGACGAAAAAAACTTTCTAGGTACAGGCCGTCCCCCCTCTAGAATTGTTCTATGTATTGTAGAAACACGTTGTGTAAAATATTAGGATGATAGGATAACGTTAACTGGTGGCGCAACGACGCTGAAATTTTGAGGTGCATTTACAAAGGGGAAAATATGCAATTTTTTCAGTTTTTGTAAAAATTTTGCCATTAAATAATGACTTTTACAATTTAATTTAAAAGAATCGAAATGTGTACGTAATTGACGTTATAATAAGATATAAAAGACAAAAATTGGTGAAAAAATGTTAAAGTTATTAAAAAATCGCCAGACCATTAACGTGTCTCAGGCCAAGAAATTTATGAACAAAATTAACATATTTTGAGAAATATTAAAATAAAAGCTTATTTTTACTTAAAATATATCCATATTTACTTGTATCTGAGTTTTTGTCCTCGTAGGATACCGTTAACCTATTCGCAGGTATGACCAAAAAAATTAAATTTTTTTAACGGCAGTTTCAAAACTCCAATTTCAAATTTTTAAAAATTTTGTTAAACAAATTTCAGAATTTTTTGATCATCACATGGGGATTTATTGACAACATAATAGGGAATAAAAATGTGAAAAAAGTATGTCAATACCTCCTATAGTTTTTCCGTACCTGCGATATAAATTTTGCGATTTTCGAGAAAAACTAATTTTTTTGGCCATATTTTGGGGAATGACCAGAATTTCCTTACTGTAATGATTTTTTAGTAAAAGCTATTCAGAATAATATAGTCCAGGTAATTTTAAATATAGTCTGAAAGTTTTACTAAAATCGGAAAACTTTAACCCTTAAATCGTGAAGGTCAAAGGTCAATTTTTTCAATATTTGGAATCATGGAAAGATAGCGAAATATTATATATTTTTGGGTCGATTTTGATGAAACTTTAGAAAAATATAAAATGAAGTCTAGTATTCACAATAACAGTACAAAAATGAAAATTAACCCTTAAGAGTACAGCAGCCGCTCGCTTCATTCCCGCTGGTAGAATATCCGTAGTGCGACCGCACTTCCCAGCAGAAGCAGCGGGACTCGCAGATGACATCCGAAGTACCAACCCTGACGACCCTAGGATCGCCCAGCTAAACCGCGATATCAGTAGGTTTATAAATGAGGACAAGCGAAACAAATGGTTGGATCATTTGAAGAACTGCAACTTAAGTTCTGGAGTTGGCATGTTGTGGTCCACAGTTCGGTCTCTCTCCAATCCGACTAAGAAGGATGATAGGGTCGCGATTAAGTTTGCAGATACCACCATATCCGACCCTAAACAGTGCGCGCGAGCTTTTTGCCGACAATTCATTGAGCACCCCGAGAGAGACAAGGCGAAAAGAAGTATTATCCGCAAACTACACGATCTTCCAGTCTCGGACACACCACAACTTTACACGCCAACTGAAGTTGCAGAAGCCATCAACACAGCTAATCCTTCAAAGGCAATAGGACCTGATGGGATATCCATGCTGATGCTAAAACACCTAGACGAGCGGGGAGTCGAGTACCTGACAATGGTTTTTAATCTGTCAGTGAGGAGCTTAACAATACCCGATGTCTGGAAAATGGGTCGAGTGATCCCATTGCTAAAACCTGGGAAAATCGCGTACAGGCCGATTTCCCTCCTGTCACATGTAGCGAAGACACTCGAAGCTCTTCTCCTCCCCCAGCTGACCCGTCAACTACCAGCTGCTCGTCACCAGCATGGATTCCGTAAAATGCACAGTACCACCACAGCATTATCCGCCATAGTCACTCAGATCTCACAGGGCTTAAACCAGCAGAGGCCTTGTGAACGAACTATCCTAGTGGCACTTGACCTGTCGAAAGCCGCTCCTGTTTAACTTCTACCTCTCTAAACTCCCAGTGCCCCCACAGGGCGTAGAGATAATCTCGTATGCGGACGACTGCACTATATTGGCAACAGGTCACAACGTTGATGAGCTTTACGGTATGGTAAATGGTTATCTCAATGAAATCCACAATTTCTTCACTGCACGTAACCTGCAGTTATCAACAACGAAGTCATCAACAACACTCTTCACCACCTGGACGAAGGAGGTAAAACTGAATTTAGGCATCATGGTCGACGGCGTACAAATTCCGACAGTGAACCACCCGAAAATCTTGGGTGTCACTTTTGATAGCCTTTTTACCTCCTCAGCACACGCCACTGCAATCACGCATAAACTGCGAAATAGGAACAAGGTCCTCAAAGCACTAGCCGGCAGTACTTGGGGTATGGACAAAGAAACCTTGCTTGCTACCTACAAGACGATTGGTCGGTCAGTGGTCAACTATGCTGCTCCAGTGTGGTCGCCTTCGTTGAGTGATACTCAGTGGAGAAATATTCAAAGCTGTCAAAACGAAGCCTTTAGGACCGTCACAGGCTGCCTTCAAATAACCTCCGAACACCACCTTCACGAGGAAACCAAAGTTCTACCGGTCAAGGAACACAATGTCATGTTGACGCAACAGTTCCTTCTGGGATGTCATCGGAGGAGTCATCCAAACTTCAACATCACACAGTTGGAATCTCCCCCGAGGCATGTCAGACAGGACCTTCGAAAATACGAGGAGAGCATACAGAGGTATGTGCAGGATCCATTTGATCGCCGCTCGTATATGACAGCTTTGAAAGACATTCACAGAGACGCCATCAATTCCGCGGTAGCAGGATACCGTATGAATGTCGTACTTGGAGGTCGCCCACCACCGATAGCAGACGCCGAGATGATTCTGCCGCGTGGAACAAGAGTCGTTCTAGCACAACTTATGCCCAGCATGTGGTCAGGGTCCTCATGACACCCTCCACATATTTAACTGTTCAGCCAACCCTACTTCACTCAGTCCAATGGATTTATGGACTCATCCTGTTGTAGCTCAATTTCTTGGACTTGAACAACATGCAGAACCACAAGAACATCCAGATTGATTATTGTAAATTGTTCATGCTGCTACAACAACGACAACATATTACTATATTGACAGCTGTCAATGGTTTCTTATCTGGGTATCTGTGGTTTATAGTATAAACTTTATACCAACGAAATGCAGTGAGCTCTCAAATGAGCTCTCTTGTTTTTGTTTTCACATGTACGCAAGCACACACATTGTATAAAAACAGTGTCTCGCATGAGCATTGATAGAAGCAGGATGTGTTACGCTTTTATGCTTGTTTATTTCATGGAGTCAGTCAATCAGCTGATTACTCTTTTTTCGCTTGTTTGGTGCTAAGACCTGTCAAAGCTTGATAATGTATCGGTGGCACAATCGTTTTTATCAATCGGAAAATGTTGTATAATAGTTATTAACAAAATTCATGTTTCTAAATTACAAAACTACAAAAAAAACATTTTAATTTTCTAATTTCTTAAATTTATAAAAAAGCATACAACGATGACTGGGTTACTCCCAGTCGATTTTTAGCTGCAAAATGTATGCTCGGTTATAAATCTATGCTTCTTCTTAAAGTTTTTATTAATTTGTGAAAAGAAAGCGGTTGTCATCAAAATTTTTATAATAAATTATTTAAATAAAACAATAAAACGGTGAATACGTGTTTTCCAAGTTACTTTTATCATCATGAGCAAAAGAAATTATAAACGTTTAATAAAAAAACAATCAATGATATATAAAAATAGAAACAGTGAAAATGAGACTGTTAGTCAAAGTGAGAATTATGAAAATTTTGTGGAGCCAGAATGTTTTGTGTTATAACAGATAGATTTTCCAAAATATAGCTTGCGCAAGAAGATAATGAATTGGTATATTGAGACAGGGCCTTCCAGAAAATGTTTGGAAAAGCTTCTCACTATATATCAGGAGGAAGGTCTAGATGTCCCTCTCTCAGCTGCTGCGCTGATGGGTAAAAGCTGGGTTTAATATTCAGCATCAAAATAAATAGTTTCATGTAACGACTGAACTGAAAAAGTTTAAGTCTTCATTTTGAACAATTTGCTTACTGAAAACAGTTGACTGTGCACACGCAAAACAGTAACAAGCAGCAATCGATTTTGTTTTTTTTCAGCAGCCATATTTCAGTTTTTAATTCTACCGAACTTATTACACGACTTCAGCAGCAAAAACTTTTCTGTGTGTGCTGCTTACGCATTGACAGTTTTGAGTTTTGTTTTTCGTACTACGCAGCGTAACAAAAACTGCTAGCTCTACTGGATAGTCCGACTAGATAGTTTGACTGGTTGGTTAGAATGTGTTTTTGTATACACTTTATAAATTTAATAAAATTATTAAATCAGTATTAATCCACATTCCATATAAATATATAAATGTCTTTGTATGTTTTTTTTTTGTTTGACAAACACGCCTAAACGACTAAACCGTTTTTATTGCAATTTGGAACGTAGATAGATCCTTACTTGGAAGCGTCAATAGGCAATCTCTTTTTTCAATACTTGGACCAGAAAGGGATAAACATGGCGATAACCGGTTAAATTGAAATTTCGGACATAGATAGATCCTTACTTGGAACCATAAAGGGATAAAAAGGGGGAAAAAAACCCAAAATCATAGTCAAAAATAAAGTATATTTTAAGAGAATTAAACTCGACTTTACTTAAGAGTGGACTTTAGGTATATCATAGACAAGTTAAAGTATACTTCTGACGCTGAAGTCGACTCTAAATATAAAACTAGCTAAAGTTGTTTTTAACTCATTTAACAAGAGCATCAGCTGTTCTTCGCCAAGTAAAAAAGTTCGTCAAAAAGTAAAAAATGTTTATGTTACAAGATATTGGCAAAGATTTTGCAATTATTTAACAGATCAATAATATTACTAGCAAAATATCCTAAATATGATATTAATCTTTTTTTTTCCATTTTTCCACCACAAACAACTTTCTTTCTTTAGATGTCCCGGTTACTTTTATTGTTTACGTTTTTTTGTTTCTTTTTTAATTGTGTATGTCAGCTGTTCAGCGTTGCCACTTGTCTGTTTTTTGTTGTATATTGTATGAAAACATTTTCTACATTTGCGGTGGCACCCAGTTAAAGTCGGTTCAATTTAAAACATAGTTTAATTTTGACTATGGTTGCAAATTAATAAAAAGCAGGTTTTTATTTTAAAGTTGATTTTAAAAAGAACCGACTTTAGTGTTTGACTATGATTATGGGCCTATATATTTGTTTAAAAGGAAAACATTTGTAATTTAGCTCAGTATAGTCAGAAAAATAGGTGTTTAAAAAGTCTTTTCAAAAATCTACCTTCAAGGTGATAAAACGGGTAAAATTAGGAATTTTGTGTTTATCAATATTTATTTCTGTTTATTTGTTTGTACCCTATAAGAAGGTACAAACAAATTTGTACAGCATATTCCTATATATTTGAAACGACCAATAGACCAATTTTAAGTGGACGTGGCACCTCCCATACAAAGTTAATAGTTATTATGAACTATCTGGTGAACTATTATTGTGCAAAATTGTTTTAACGTGTGTTTGAAAACTCCATTTCAGATTTTTAAAAATTTTGATAATCTCATTGTGATATTGGATTATTTAGGGAGCTGTGGCTTAATTGGTTAGCGCGTTTGATCATTAAGCATGATATGGTATTTGTGGCCTTGGTTCGATTCCCAGCCGCTGCCAATCAACAACATCAGTTTATAATAATTATTAGTTTACTAATAACCAAGGAAACCAAAATATGCAAATGCATGTTTTTTCTGGTGAGTCTAATGGGCCAATGGATAACATATTTACACGTTTCAGAACTATTTAAGAATTTTGACATCGATTTGTTAGTGCATATTTTACCTTAAATGCATATATTTGTTTCAAGAGCATATTTATGTCATATTTTTGCGTTTTAGAGCATATTTTACTGTTTAATAGCATATTTTGACTTTATCAAAAACAAATTTTGTCTTACTTATTTTTCGCTGTTGTTTTACTTCCTTTGTTTAAAATTCAAAACTAGATGGCTTTTTTAAATATAAAATAAGCACTATTTTAATAATAGCCCCATCTAAATATTAAATTTTAGTTCTAATTCAAACTTAACCGTTGTAAGCGTTAAAGAAATATTATCTTTTAAATTTGCTTCTATAACATCAATTGTTGTCGAAAGAACATTTTCTATGTATAAAAATGTTTTCAGATCCAATAGACAACGATTTTTATTTGAAAATTTAAGTCAACATTTTTTAATTTATTGCAATAATAACCTTAATTGAAGAAGTGACTTTATATTTATATAAAATATCATCAAAAAATACCTCTCGATGCCTTTTCATAACTTAAATTCCTATTGTTTTTATGTTGTATTTATTTTTTGTTATACTTGTTTTAGTTTTTGTTATTTTTGTTTATTTTATGTTACTTTACCTTTTTAGAAATTAATTGTATTGATTTTTTTAAATAAATGAATATTTTTTTTATGTAAAAGTTAGTTTTTTTAAGATCATAATTTTTAAATTTTAAGATCATATTTTGAAGTTTTTACTGCATATTTAAAGCGCTTAAAACGCTTTTTTTAGAGCATATTTCCGCCCTCCTTCGGTGGTATAACACTAAAACGCCACCGAAGTAAAATAATTAAATAAGGCGCCATCTCACCACCAGAGGCGCTGTAACCTGCACTAATATCAAAAATAACGCGCAATTGCAGAGTTGTTAATTAAAAGCTTTTCTCCTCCTTTCACCACCTTTTCTTCTACACTCTATCCCCTTTCCAAAGAAAGTAACACATTTTTATTAATTGCATGAGTGTTACTTATCTCTTTTTTAAAAAAAAATATTGGATTATTTAAATAATAGAAATCTTATTTTTTTTTTGATTTTTTTGATGATTTTTGGATTATTGTTCCTAAATGATTCATGATAAGAATGCTACCATTTTCAATTAGTATAAGTAAAACCACATATTTTATAAAATCCAAGGCTTTATTTTCATTATTTACATATTTAGTACATAGATGTATCGTGGGATAATAAAAATTAGATATATTAAATTAAAGTGCCTCAAAAAAAAATTTAGAATATTGACCGGTCATCCATTATTATTTGGATTGCAAAAACATGTTTTGAAAAATATTAAGTAAGCTAATGTTAGCTGATGCCGCAACGACTTTTATGTTTGGAACGGAAAATATGTATTTTTTCCGATTTAGCAAATATTTTGCCGTTAAATAACTATTTTCGTATTATCGTTCTAACGAAATATAAAAGAAAAAATCGATAAAACAAATGTTTAATGTTATTACATATTATTAAAGGGTCAGTTGAATGGAAATGTAGGAACAACTTAAAATATATATTTTGATAAATATTCTGATAAACGTGTATTTTTACTTTAAATATGTAGGCCTATAATAACATGAAAATGAGTTTTTGTCATTCTATGATAATGTTAATTTTTCGCAAGTATGATCATAAGGTTGATTGAACCTTACTTAACAATCGACCTTTTGATCATACTTGCGAAAAGTTAACGTTATCATACAATGACAAAAACTCATTTTCATGTTATTATAAACCTACATATTTAAAGAAAAATACACTATCAGAATATTTATCAAAATACATACATATGTTAAGTTTTTCCAATATTTCTATTAAACTGGTCAAGGGAATAACTTAATAAATCTAAAAATTTTTTATAGATTTTTCGATTCAAAAAATCCATTTTTTTAAATTTTGTTAAACTAATTGTTTAATTAAAATTTTACCTTCACGGTTTAAGTGTTAAGTGTTGCCGAATTTTTGTGAAAAAATATTGTTCTCGACATCCGCAAAATTTAAGACATTGTAACGGCTAAACTATGAGAATCTAGGGCGAGGAGCCTTCAAAATTGGCATACTAATTTGTTTGTACTCGCTAATGTACATAGATACACATGATTTTATTATAATAAAAGAAAATACAAATAATAAAAATAAAACATAAATTCAGATCAATAAAAACATTAAACTAAAAATCGAACTCATTAATAACTTCATCTAATAGTGATGAATTTAGTTTTGCCAATAATATATTTTCTAAATTTTCTTGGCTTAGCCGATATCTAGTGTCTGTTAAAATTATCCTAAGAGATGAAAAAGCTCTTTCCACAGTAACCTGCAATAATTAAATAGCAAAATCGGGTATTAGTAAAAATTAATTGAATATTTTAGATTATATAAAATTTGCCATTTTTGGCTTTGCATAAAAACCATATACAAATTATTTAAAAATAGAATTGTGGACTACACGAACAATTAAAATCACATAACTGAGTTGGGGTTACACCAAAAATAATATTTGACAAAATATATAGCTCAGGATCTGTAGACCTTCTCTCCATCCAGTATTTTAAAATACACGTTGTACTTTTTAAAAATGGTAACTTTAAGGTCTCTATTTTTTTTGTACACGTTGACATTATCATTTTCATCATTAATTTGTGGCTTTAAAAAATTTGTCAGAATGTCGTCTTCGTAAATGTCTTCCGCTTCGATATCACTATTTCCAAGGTTTATATAGTCTGTATTTGTTAACAGAAATTTATCCCAAATATTCTTTAAAAAATCGATGGCCTGATCTTTTTCATAGGGTAATAGTGTATGCTGGAACCTCGGATCAAAAAAAAAGGCAGGCTCTGAGAATGTTATTTTCCATCAACTTTGTTGAACGCACTTCCATGTTTTCTAACAGGAAAGTTCCAACAGTTTTTACAAACGAATTTGTCGGGGAATCATCAGTTGCTTTTTTTATTAGCAACTTCCATCTCATCCAGTAGGCATAAAAATCTCCATAATTTAGGGATTCAGCTTGGAATTTCAAGAGAATTTAATTTAACGGTGCAAAAACCAATAAGAAAACATTCACATCATCCCAATAATTTTCATTAATCTCAAAATCTTCAGATTTTAAAATGTCAGCAATTTCTATTATAGATTTTGATGCTTTTACTTCCGAAATCATTCGGAACGTTGACCCCCACCGGGTTGAACAGTCAGTTTGCGGAATTCTAAAAAATTACGAGGTCCGACCAATAAATTTTGATAGAGGAGACAAAAAAAAAGACACGTGTATCGGCGTTTTGAAAGTTTACATCTGAATTTCTTTTGGGGGGGGTTAAAGTTTCCCAACTCTGGCACATTCTTATTGTTAATCGTCATAAGAAACCATGTGATCCTTACATTTTAGGTATAAAATGTGTTCAGCTAAGTTATGTAAAATGTTACGGATAATATTTTTGTAGAATATGTTAACCCTCTAAATCCTCAAGGCATGGGTCTTTTTTGTCCTTCTTTTAAAAATGAGCAAAAAACACCATTACAACAGGGATTTAAGGGGTTGAAATGTTCCGCAAAAATATGATCCGTAAAATTTTACTATAAGTCCCTAAATACACCAAAACGGAAAATTCAACCAGAAAGTCAGAAATAAGACATAACAAAAGAGAGCCGAGGGTTAATTTCGCATTTATTAAGAATTTTATTTTGAAGAACATTTTAGGTATAAAATGTATTCAGCAAATTTATGCAAAATATTAAGGAGACAATTTTTGTAGAATATGTTAACCCTCTAAATCATCAAGGCATGGGTCCTTTTTGTCCTTCTTTTAAAAAATAGCAACAAACTCCATTAAAACAGGGATTTAATGGGTTAAAATGTTCCGCGAAAATATTATCCGTTTAATTTTACTATAAGTTTCTGAATACGCCAAAATGGAAAATTCAACCAGAAAGTCAGAAATAAGACACAACAAAAGAGAGCTTTGGGTTAATTTCGCATTTATTAGGAATTTTATTTTAAACTACCCAAAAAATTTAACATGAGCACCCATTGAAGAACGCTTATAGCTTATAGCATTTATTAGGAATTTTATTTTAAACTACCCAAAAAATTTAACATGAGCACCCATTGAAGAACGCTTATAGCTGAAATATGCTGAAATGTTCTTAATAAATACGAAATTAACCGTAAGCTCTCTTTTGTTGTGTCTTATTTGACTTTCTGATTGAATAGTCAAATTTCACGGATAATATTTTTGCGGAACATTTAAACCCCTTAAATCCCTGTTTTAATGGAGTTTGTTGCTCTTTTTTAAAAGGATGACAAAAAAGACCCATGCCTTGGGGATTTAGAGGGTTAACATATACAAAAATGTTCTTCGTAACATTTTACATAAATTTGCTGAATCAGGGACTTACAGTAAAATTTTACGTTTAATTTGTTTGCAAAACATTTTAACCCCTTAAATCCCTGTTTTAATGGTGTTTTTTTTCTCATTTTTAAGAGAAGGACAAAAAAGACCCATGTCTTGAGGATTTAGAGGGTTAACATATTCTACAAAAATATTCTCTGTAACATTTTAAATAACATTTCTGAACAAATTTTATACCTAAAATGTAAGGATCATATGGTTTCTTATGAAGATTAACAATAAGAATGTGCTAGAGTTGGGAAACTTTAACACCCCCTCAAATGAAATTCAGATGTAAACTTTCAAAACGCCGATACACGTGTCTTTTTTTTTGTCTCTTCTATCAAAATTTATTGGTCGGACCTTGTTATTTTGGGAAAAATTTGATTTTGTTGTATAGTGTTATTATTTAATTCCGTTTTTATAACTTTTTTTACGACGTTTGCCAACATAATTTTGGCATTTTCTGAATTTAAAGTGAATAATTCAAAAAAAAATCAAATTTATTATCTTAAATTTTGGCTTTAATACTTTTTTTGTGAATTTAATTTGAAGCAATTTTATTTTAAAATAATTCAATTTGGTGGCAACTTTTTAAATGCATTTTCAAATTATAAGTTCTTAATGAATTGAGCTGTTTTTTGCAGATATTACACAACACTTTGCCACTTATGTCTGTGCCACTAAAATAACTTGAAACGGTTTTCATTTTATTTGTATTTTTAATATTTAAAAAGTTCTCAAAACTGTATGTACAGTTCCAATATTTTAATTTGTTTTATTTAAAACTGTTGTTTTTTTACTAGGTTGCAAAAAATGTTACACTGTTCCCAAAGATCTGTTCATCGCAATCATTTTTACTTTACTCCAGCTTTTATGCATTTGTCTAGCCTCGCTATCAATTTGCCTTCGCCATGTATGTGCTGGTCGGCCTCTTCTGCGACTTCCCTGAGGGTTCCATTCTATAGTACTATCGGATAATGGCTTACGGAGTGTGTGTCCAATCCAGTTCCACTTTCTTTGTATTTCTACACACAACGGTATTTGACGTGTTTCAGCCCACAGATTGTTGTTTGAAATGGTTCGTGGCCAGAAGATTCGTAGAACTCTTCGGAGACATTTATTTACGAAAACTTGCAACGTCTTAATATCTCAGGAGGCAGCGTTCCAAGTTTCACATCCATATAATAGAGTTGATTTTACGTTGGTGTTGAAGATGTTGATTTTAACACGGCGTGATATTGAAGACGATTTGCTGAGCTGCCCAAAAGATTGTGTGGCTTTTTTTATTCGGCTTACTATGTCTTCACTAGATCCCCCAGTTCAGTTTATAACAGCACCGAGGTAACAGAATGTTTCAACTTCTTCTAATATTTCATTATTTATTAGAAAGGGATTCAAGGGATTCGCATAACTTTGGTATTTTTTATATTAATTTTCAACCCGGCTTTCTCTGATATGTGGGGGAGACGCCTTAGTTGTGCGGAAATGTCAGTATAGCTATGAGATAAAAGGCATATATCGTCTGCATATTCTAGGTCCTCCAGCCTTTCGTTCAGCCCTCATACGATCCCGCAGTTTCCCATCATTGCCTGGCGCATAACACTATTTAGCACTATATTGAACAGCAGTGGAGACATCACACACCCTTGACGAACGCCAGTGCCAACCTCAATCTACCGACTAAGCATGTCATCATGTAGAATTCGGCAGCTTGCCCCGGTGTACATACTTTTTATTAGTCGGATGAGTTTAAGTGGTACCCCTTTACATTCGAGAGCTTTCCAAATAACGTTATGGGCCAGGGTGTCAAATGCGTTCTCGAAATCAATAAAGATAAGGTACAGAGAAGACCTCCATTCAACTGACTACTCTACGATTACTCTTAATGAGTTTATATGGTCCACGCACGACTTGTTAGGGCAAAATCCAGCCAGTTGTTTCCTTAAATTTGGCATTAATTCGTCAGATAACCTTTTTGTTATAACGTGAGATAAGACTTTATTCAGCATGCTTATTAAAGTGATTCCCCGCCAGTTGTTGCGATTTGTTAAGTCGCCTTTCTTAGATATTTTAACAATAATGCCTTCTTTAAGCTCGTCTGGAATTCTCTCTGTTGTCCATATTTCCGCCATAATCGGTAGAATCAGTTCTGCTATCGTTCTAGTGTTTGCCTTAAGTAGTTCTGAGGAAATATTGTCACTGCCTGGGCTTTTGTTGTTCTTAAGCGATTTAATGGCAAGTATAATCTCAGACATTACTGGAGGAGTAATGCTGATATTTAAAAATGTATTATGATCAATACAATCACATATAGCCGGGTTTATCTGAGGACGTGAGGAGAACATTTCAGAGAAGTGTGTAGCCCAGAGCTCGAGTTATTCGACTTTAGAGGTAAAAAGTGTGCCGGAGTTATTGGTTTAGTGGAGACTGAGTGGAGTGCAGCTTTAGCCTCTTGCGCTATGGAATTCGTCCATGCACGTTTGTCTCTACGAGCACTGCGTTGTACCTCACGATCAAGAGTAGCATGTTGGTTTTGAAGGGTTGACTTTTAATTTCTCGTTGTAGCAGAATTAAGTGCAGCTTTAAGTTTTTTCCTTTCGTTTATAATTTGCCATGTTTCATCAGATATCCATTCTCTGATTTAATTGATTTAAGACCTATATGCTCCATGGCTGCATTTATGAACGTTTTCCTTGTTAATTGCCAGTCTTTCCGTTCCTCATGGATTGTTGTTAACAACGATTCGTTTAAGGACCTTAAGTAATTCGATGAGACAGAAGGGATTTTCAGTCTATTTACATCGAACCTCTTTGATACATATGGGACTATATTTTTTACAGCTGCTAGCTTTATACGCACACTCGCAATGAGTAAGTGATGATCACTGGCTATGTCAGCACCTCTTTTGTTTCGCACATCCAACAGAGAACCGCGCCAATTCCTGGAGATAGCTATATGATCTATTTGATTCTCCGTAACATGGTCAGGTGATACCCACGTTATTTTGTGATTTGTTTTGTGTGGAAACAGAGTGCCTCCTATGACCAGACTGTTTTCCGCGCACATGTTCACGAACAATACCCCGTTTTCAGTTGTTGGGACCTGTTTGAGCATTGAAGTTGCCCATTACTACCAGAATATCATCACGATTCGAGGATGTTATTGCACGATCCAAGAGGCAATAAAATTCATCCTTCACTTCAACCTCGGAGACATCGGTGGGCGCATAGAATTGGATGCATGTGAGATTCCTGGCGCGTGTACGTAGTCTTGCTGCTATTACGCGGTCATAGTAGGGTTTCCAACTAATTAGAGCTTTATGTGCCTCCTTGGAGAGAAGAAAATCAACTCCAGATACTCTATGTGGAGTCCATTTGTTATTGATTTTTCGCCCGTATCAGACCATCTCATTTCGCTTGTACCCAAAAATAGTAGTTTGTAGCTCATAAACTCCTTGCAAAGTTGAGCCAGATGCGATGGTTCCATTAGCGTTCTAACATTCCATGTTCCAAATCTTGTCCGGGTTTTCATGCTAAAGGTCGTCATCAGTAAATCAGATCGTTTTGTTTCATTTGTTTCGGTTTCGGTAATCATTTAATTTAGGACGAAGTAGCTGATTAGGCTTCCGATCCTGGTGCTGGGGCTGCCAGCTGCATTCCAGGCAGGCGTTGATTATGAGTTTTTCGAAGGGTATACTTGTCTTCTTCCTACTACTTCCTGAGACGCTGTTCAAGCCATTCAGGGCACTCTGTTGGTAAAAAAAAAATAAGTTTCACAGATAGTTATATCCTACTGACCTGAGACGTTATTTTAACCATCAGGTTACTAACCGCCTTCTCACATTCGCTAACTTTGAACGGGTGTTCTATAGCCATTTCCCAGGGAATACCTGGCCTAAAGCCGGAGGTCTTGAGCTGCATAGACATTACAACAAAGGAATCATTCCTGGCCACTCCCAAGTGAGTAGCAATCAAGAACTTTCCACCTTTACTTGCAATGCCCATCCCCACAAACGTAAAAACCCAACGTAATTGAAAACAATTAAATTACTATTTTCGGTCTTAATATTAATATTAAATTTCCAAACAAAAGTTAAATTAGAGGACTTTTGATCCCTAATATAAATCTATACTTAAAAGTTTAATCCTGTATATAACTAATAAAAAAACAATAAACTGCCATTTTACACCTCAAATGTTGACTATCGAAAAAGTACTTTTCTAATAAATATTGTTTTCATTCAGAAAACTATAACATAAATTTTGTAAGTTCAGAACACAATATAAAAAAGTACCACACTATTTATTTTTACCCCTTCGTCTTTAAATTGATAGTGAATGTAAAAATATATATATTTAAAATTTTAAATCGATTACTGACTTAGTTTTAAAGAACAACAAAATTCCCCTTTTTATATGCAAATGCATATTTGTGTAATTGCATAAAGCTACAACACAAATTTCGTTTCCTTAGAATAACAGACAAAAAAGGTACCAAAACACACAAATATTTGCGATTCAATATCAATATTAGTTTGAAATGTAAGTTGTTATTAAATTTTTCATCAACTTTTTGTAACATTTGTGAGGATCAGATAAATGTATTTGCAATATACAATTTGTAATATTTTATGATAATACTACTCTCAACCCGTTTTCAACCATATCACCCCTAAACTTTTAATATCAAAAAATACCAAATACGTCTATGTAATTTGTTAAATTGATTCTTAATTTTTTCTTTTATTTTGTAATATAATTGTTTTTTAGAATATCAATAATTTGATATTACGATTTATACTGCTTTAATAATATTTTTAAATAAACAGTAATCTAACATGACTCTAAACCTATTAGGGATATTGTACATTTAAGGTCATGTGGACAATCTTCAAATAATAATCATCAAAAACTGACTGGCTAAAATATCAGAAAATAGTGGTAAATATTAATTCAAATAAAATATCATTTTGTATCTAAAAATCATAAACCAATAAAAATTTGTGCAAGAAGACTTTAAGAAATTTATTAACGACATGAAAATATACATATGTATGTAATTTTATCTATTAATTTAATTTTTTATAATGAAAAATTATGAAATGTATAAATTTAATGAAATCAAATTTAATTTTAATCAAATACTATATATGTATATTAAAATTTTTCTGAAAAAAATAAGAATTTTGCATTTATTTCTATTAACAATAATAACATTTCAATTTCCTCTGTGATATGTAAACACAAAAACCAAAAAATCATACAATTCAACCGAGCTTCATAAAGTGTATAAAAAAACACATTCTAACCAACCAACAAAATTTAGTAAAATGCGACTGCTGTTAGTAGTTCTTCGAAAGTCTGGGTAAAAGGCATGAACTTTCAATCAGAAGAGTTCTTTTAAAAATCGTAAATTTGCAGGAGAAAGTTAAACCTTTTCCTATAGGAATATATGTAGGCTTTACTAAACCAAAGTGTGCTAAAGATTTTGGTAATGAAGTCCTTTCTCTAAATGGTGAATTTTTTTAAATGACAAGATAATTAAAATTTCATGCGACACGCAGCTAAGGCTTTCATTTGTGGTATTCCAGGACATACAGCATCCCATGGATGCACTAAGTGTACACAAATATATAAAAATTGGTAATGTGCTAACATACAGTACATCTAGCGGAACTTTAATTTCCGATGCAGACTTTTCTTCAAGAAAGTATCCAAAGCATCACAGCCAAACATTCCTAAATCAAAAAAATCCCCTTGAAAAATTAGGTTTTAATATGGTAAAGCAAGTACCTTTAGATAGTATGCATCTTATCGACCTTGGAGTTACGAGGAAGAAGAGAAGACCCCTAAAGAAAATTTGGCAAAAATATCATCCGAGCTCTTAAAGTTAAGAAATAGTTTTTCAAAGGAGTTTCCACGGAAACCTCGATCACTTCATGAAAAACATAATAGGAAGGCAACTGAATTTCATCAGTTTCTTGCATATACTGGTCCCATTGTTCTTCATAATAACGTACACAAAGATATTGTTACGAAATTGTACTTGAATTCAAATATAACGATTTTAAGGGCTGATTTAAAAGTAGCATAATGCTTTCAAATATCTGTGGGCATTATTAAATAAAAGCTTTCAGTTAACCATTGATCGTAAGTTGGCAACGCTGTTTGCTGCGACCGTATATTCGAATATTCAGTTAAAGAACATTGTAGAAAGTACACCACAGATGGCGTATGTATTAGTAAGATCTAGAATATTCTAACTTTGACAGTTAAAGAGCAATCTAGAGTGCAGATGGCAGTGTTATAAATAGTGGCAGAGGTTGCAGTCGTTAGTGAGTTTATCAGAGACGCTATTCGAATAAACATCAACTGAGTGCCTTGAAGTGTGCTGTATTTTTCAAGTGAATTCGTGTACATTATAAAGTGTCTGTATTTCTAAGAATTTATAAATGTGTATAAAAAACATTGAGTGACTATTTAATTCTGTGGTTGTTGTACATTTTAAATAAATAAAGAGTTGTTACAATTTTCAAACTACTAAACGGCTTTCATTTGCAATCAAAAGTATTCGGTTTATTTAAAGGAAATAAACCAGCGTTTTGAAAAGGTTAAAATGTAACAATATATACCACGAGTTTTTGGTTTTACATTGCGCCTACAGGCTACTTAGTAGTCCAAGGCATGTTTACAGTAACATGAAAACAGCTCACGAATTGCTGGAGTTATTTGTGGAAAATGTTCCTATTGTGTTTGGCCCAAATAGTGTTTCCTTTAATGTGCATAATTTGTTGCATATTGCAGCCTGCGCTGAAAACTACGGACCTCTAACGTCTATTTCGGCATTTGATTTTAAAAATAATAAACTACGAATTTAAAAAAAAACATGTTCCAAAACATTCCTCTATAATTCAACAAATTGTACAAAGAGAACAACATGAATTATATGTTGAAGCTAAAAGAGAAACATTAAAGTACAAAGGAAATGTCATTGTAGAAGCTTAATATCTCCCAAAGAACCCAATAATATTTGTGCTGTTAAATCAGATATACCTGTAAAAGTTGAAAGAATAGTAAAAGAAGACGACATATATATTGAAGGACGACATTTATTAGATTTATAGAGCTTTTTTCAAGAACCCCTCAATTCCTGCGAAATAGGCATTTGTACAATAAATCTGGTTTTAGGAGCAAAAGAAAAATTTTTATTTGGTGATATTCAATATAAATTTGTAAGCCTACCTATTGATAATCACATTGTAATAATACCCATTCTACATAGCTGTCTTCCCGAAAAATGTCAAACGAGCATCCACAACACTCCAAAGGAAAACTAAATTACTTTCCTCAAGAAGATAATTTTACAATTACATACGCTTTAAATGTACATTATACATACTTATTTATTTTTTTCTTTCCAGTTACTTCCAAATGTTCTAGCTGTGAAGAACTATCAAAACAATATAATTTGTATAAAGGTTTGTTTAAATATTTTGTTTGTAAAATGAACTTATGTTTTTTTTTGTCATTTCTTTAATTTTAATTTTCTTTTCAACATAAATTGTTGACTTTTAGACTTATGACTACTATTTTATTTCTATAGATGCCGCTGAAGCACATCACATTACAACACATAACTTGACATTCTAGCAGAACATTAAGTTTTATTAGACACTGTTGAGAAATAAAACAATTTTTGAAATTGGATTCTATTTCAACATAAGATTAATTTTATTTATTAAGTTGCAAAATAATTAGCGACTTAAGCTTACAACGATTAACAAACAAGTGAATGTTACAAATAATATTTGTTACGTATGTACCAAAAATGCTTATGTACATTTAGATTGAGTGATCTATTAAGTATATAGTATCATAGGCAAATAATAAGATAGACAAACAATAAAGAGTATCATAGACAAACAATAAACCGTTATTTGAGTGAATAATATTGAAAGTACATATTTGAGATCAATAACAAGACAAATTAGAATTAAAACGTACCAACAACAACAATATAAGGTTGGTAGGTAAAATTCTTGACAAAACCAATTTTAGTTGAAAACAAATTAACAGCATAGGTAAACAAAATAGCACTTGCAATGTGTTCATAAACATCCCGCGCCGCCCTGAAACATGGTTTAAGAATATGGGCAACTGGACAATTCCTGTAATGGGTCGGGTTACGTCTCCTCGCTGAGACTTCAATTTCACTACACGTACATTGCCGTCAGCACCCGGATAAGTTTCTATTACCTTGGCCATAAGCCATTTCTAAGGAGGAATATTTTTATCTTTTATCACAACCACATTACCTGCTGATAAATTTGGCATAGTTTGTTTCCATTTAGGTCTCTGTTGCAGGGACGTCAGGTATTCTTGATGCCATCGCAGCCAAAATCCTTGGAACATATTTTGAACATGTTGCCAGTAACCGAGTTTATTGGGATTTATTTCTATATATTCTCCTTCAGGCACTGTGGATAAGAAAATGAGCTGGTGATAGATAACCACATTCTGTATCTGGGGCACTACCAAGAGGTCTCGAATTAACAACGGCCTCAATTTGAGTCAATAAGGTGTGCATCTTTTCGAAAGTCAATTCCGTATTCATAACCCACTTGAGGTGCAGTTTCACGGATCGAACCGCAGACTCCCAAATTCCACCCCAATGTGGAGCCAGTGGTGGAATATAATTCCATTGTATTCCGTCTTCAGCTAAAGATGCGGAGACAATTTCATTATGGACTTGCGACATAATTACTTTGTGCATCTCGCTCAGTTCTCGAGAGGCACCAATAAAGTTTCTTCCGTTATCGCTATATATCTGTCGACATTTTCCTCTTCTGGCTGTAAATCTTCGTAGGGCAGCAATAAAACATTCCGTGCTCAAATCTGTGGCAAGTTCTAGGTGGATGGCAGTTGTAACAAGGCAGACAAATAGGCAGATGTATCCCTTAGATTTTCGAGCGTTTCTTCCAGCATACTGTTTCAAAAGTAGGGGGCCAGCATAGTCACAGCCAGTATTTTCAAATGGAAATGCTTGGCGTACACGAATGCTGTTCAAGTCGGCCATGAGCTGATTGTTCGCAAGTTGACGCTGACGAAAACATCGTATACATTTATGAGTCAATGTTCGAATGAGATTTCGAGCGCCCAAAATCCAAAATGTTTGACGTGCAATAACATATAGGGCTGAGACACCTGGGTGCAGATTTCTTTCATGTAAATCTTCTAGGATAAGTTGGGTGATTCGACTGGTTTTTGGCAAAATGATAGGGTTTTGTGTAGCAATATCAAGTTCAGAGTTCCTTAGGCGGCCACCGACACGCAATAATCCATTCATATCCATAAATGGGTGAAGTTTCAACAAATGAGACCGATTTTTAATGGGTCGATTATTTTGTAACTGAACTCTGTCATCATTAAATTCGTTCTGTGCATGTTTCAGCAGGACACGTTTGGCATGTTGAATATCAGAAAAGGTGAGACCAGAACGTCGAGCAATGCGATGATATTTTGTGGCATTGAAAAACTTAAACATATACGCCACAATTCGAACAAATTTTGTCCATTTTGAAATCCGATTAAGAATATATTCCAGTGGGTTGTAATCCTCACAAGTAGTGACCATAGTAACGACGTTTGATTTAACTGCGGCCAGTGCTTCAGGGTCTGTAATTATATCAAAATTATTAGAACGGTTTAAAATAAAATTATATTTTAAATTATCGCTTAGCCATTCAGGTCCCTTCCACCAGAGGTTAAAGCTAAGCAATTTTGAGGCTGACATTCCCCGGGAGGAGCAGTCAGCAGGATTTTCCTTAGAGGCGACATGGTCCCAAAATCTTCTAGGCAAATTTTCCAGAATTTCTGAAGTTCTATTAGCCTCAAATGTTTTAAATTTTAGTGGTGTCTGCGAGAGCCAGGAGAATACAATAGTTGAGTCACACCAAGCTCGAATTACAATTGATTTATGGGGCAAGGCATTTCTAATACGTTTATGTAATTGCGACAACAGAGCTCCACATAATTCCAATCGTGGCAAGGATTTTTGCTTTATGGGAGCAACACGAGTTTTTGAGGCAATAAGAGTCACATGACTAGATCCAGAGTCATCCACAAATCTTGAGTAAACTACGGTCGAGTAAGCTTGTATGGACGCATCCGAGAACCCATGTAGTTCCATTTTTAAATTATCATTATATACGAATCTGGGCAATTCAAAGTTTTCCAAGGCCTGTAAATCATCGCGATATTGTGTCCACGTGACAGCTAGGTTTTCTGGCAGTGTTTCATCCCATGTAAGATCTTTCATCCAGAGTTCTCTCATTAAGATTTTGAATCGAACAGCAATAGGAGCCAAGAGTCCCATTGGGTCAAATATTCTGGATACATCAGAAAGTACTTGTCTTTTTGAAAAACCAGAAAGTCATGTGTACTCACAGATATACGGGAACAATTAGAGACCCACTTCCTTAATACTAGTCCAGCGTGAGACAATAAGCTTACCAAATTATCACGCTTGAAAACTATTTCTTCCTCAGAAGCTGCTCCTGTGAGTACGTCATCAACATAAAAGTCTTCCAGAAGCACCTTCGAAGCTAATGGATAAATTGATTTGTAATCATGAGCTAACTGCTCCAAAACACGTACAGAGAGGTAAGGTGCACACGCTGTGCCATACGTCACAGTACATAACTGATAATGCTTTACATTTTCTAGGGGTGATTCTCTGCAAACAATTCGCTGGTAGTTTTTGTGTTTCTCGGAAATCCATATCTGGCGAAACATCTTCACTATATCGGCAGAGAAGACATAACGATGAAAACGAAAACGAAGGCAAACTGAGAACAAATCCCTTTGAATACTGGGTCCAATATGGAAAGTGTTGTTAAGCGAAATACCATTGGAGTCTTGAAAGGACCTATCACGCATGTGACCCAATTGTTCATACTCACGCATGAACGATGTATACTGTTCTCGAAGAGTTCCATTTCGTTGAAGTCGTCTTTCTACCGCATACAATGCTCCATTAAGTGTGTTTCCAAAACGTGGGTCTTCCATTTTGAATGGCAATTCGACCACATATTTACCATCACAGGTACGAGCGTGAGTTGATTGAAAGTGAGATTCAACATAGGCATCATCTGGATCAATGAACACTTGATGTTCAGTTTCCTCTATCTCCCAAAAACTGCGGAGGCACCTGTCGATATCTACTGTGTGTATTTCTACTGTGATGTATTTCTACACAAGTCGAAGTGAGGGTCGAAGTGCCTATTGAAGGTGAAAATATTCCAAATGTGTTCAAGTCCAAATAAGATATCAATTTCGGATGAGATGTTATAATATGGATCGGCAAGAGCGATATTGTTTAAATATTGCGCAGCTGGATTATTAAATGTTTGCGTTGGAAGCGTTGTAGTTATATTAGGTAAAACGTGTACCACTAGGGTGGCCCTTAATAAACGAAAGTTGGATTTTGGCCATTCTCACCCCCCAGTTTGGTGAACATTAGTAAAAAAATCATCCTGAAAAAATTTTAGGTAAATCGGTTGGGGTTAAGACGTGCCGCAAGCCCTCTGAAGTTTTGAGATGCATTTACAAGGGGAAAAAAATCATTTTTTTCAGTTTTTGTAAAAATTTTGCCATTAAAAAATTACTTTTGTAATTCAATTTAAAAGAATCGAAATGTGTACGTAATTGTCGTTCTAATGAGACATAAAAAACAGAAATCGGTTAAAAAATTTTAAAGTTATTAAAAATTCGCCAGGCCATTAACGTGTCTCAGGCCACTAGAACAAGAAATGTTGGAACAAAATTAACATATTTTGAGAAATATTAAAATAAAAGCTCATTTTTACTTAAAATATGTCCATATTTACTTGTATATGAGTTTTTGTCTTCGTAGGATACCGTTAACCTATTCTTAGGTATGAACAAAAAAATTTAATTTTTTTAACGGCAGTTTCAAAACTCCATTTTCAAATTTTTAAAAATTTTGTTAAACAAATTTCAGAATTTTTTGATCATCTCATTGGGATTTATTAAGAGTATAATAGGGAATAAAAATGTGAAAAAATTATGAAAATATCTCTTATAGTTTTTCCGTACCTGCGATTTAAATTTTGAAATTTTCGAGAAAAACCAATTATTTGGCAATTTTTAGGCCAATGAGCTCTATTTCCTTACTCTTATGAATTTTAAGTAAAACCTATTCAGAATATTATAGTCCAGATAATTCAAAACTTCTACTAAAATCGGAAGACGTTAACCCTTAAATCGTGAAGGTCAAAGGTAAAATTTTTCAATATTTGGAATTTCTCTTGGACAGATTTCGAAATGATCGAAATGTTGTATATTTGAAATTTAACAAAAATATAACATAAACTCTAGGGTTTATAATAACAGCACAAGAATGGAAATTAACGCTTAATGGCACTTGGGGTTAAAATGACACCAAACTTTTAAAATCATAATTTTTTATGGTTTTAGAAGTTTGGGGTCATTTTAACACCAAGTGCTATATAGGGTTAATTTTAATTTTTCTGCTGCTTTTGTAAATACTAGGCTTTGTGTTATATTTTTGTTAAATTTCATCAAAATCGGCCCAAAAATATACAACATTTCGAACATTTCAAAATCTTCCCAAGAGAAATTCCAAATATTGAAAAATTTTACCTTTGACCTTCACGATTTAAGGGTTAACGTTTTTTGATTTTAGTAAAAGTTTCAGAGTATATTTAGAATTATCTGGACTATAATATTCTAATTAAGTTTTGCTTAAAATTCATAAGAGTAAGAAAATAGAGCTCATCGATTTAATTCCCTATTATACTCTTAATAAATCCCAATGAGATGATCAAAAAATTCTGAAATTTGTTTAACAAAATTTTTAAAAATTTGAAAATGGAGTTTTGAAACTGCCGTTAAAAAAATTAATTTTTTTTGTTCATACCTAAGAATAGGTTAACGGTATCCTACGAAGACAAAAACTCATATACAAGTAAATATGGACATATTTTAAGTAAAAATGAGCTTTTATTTTAATATTTCTCAAAATATGTTAATTTTGTTCCTACATTTCATGTTCTAGTGGCCTGAGACACGTTAATGGCCTGGCGAATTTTTAATAACTTTAACATTTTTTGACCGATTTCTGTTTTTTATGTCTCATTAGAACGACAATTACGTACACATTTCGATTCTTTTAAATTAAATTACAAAAGTAATTTTTTAATGGCAACATTTTTACAAAAACTGAAAAAAATGCATTTTTCCCCTTGTAAATGCATCTCAAAACTTCAGAGGGCTTGCGGCACGTCTTAACCCCAACCGATTTACCTAAAATTTTTTCAGGATGATTTTTTTGCTAATGTTCACCAAACTGGAGGGTGAGAATGGCCAAAATCCAACTTTCGTTTATTAAGGGCCACCCTAGTGTACCACAGCATCGAGGGGGTATTCGGAGACCCGAGAGTGTACTCTAATGTGACAGCACCTACGTGTTACTTCAGCTTTAACAGATGAAATACCGCTGACTAAAACCTTTGAGGGAGACCGAGCGAGTCCTAAGCGTTGAGCGCAACTTTCGGTAATATATGACAGCTTTGATGCGGAATCCAGTAACGCACGACAAGTGATCATCTGACCCGAACGGTTTTTTACATATACTAAGGCAGTAGGCATAATAAATTCTTGTTCTTAAAATGATGGCAATGAGACTGGACATGCAACATTAGCGACGGTTGACCAACGACCAACGACCAGCAGCCGAGACAGTCTGAGGTGTAGAGGTACCAGGTAATTGTACCGACGATGTTCCTGCAATAGAAGGCTCTACCGTAGCGGCAGCTGACGGTGCGGCAGTAGGCACATGCAGCAGGGAATGATGACGTCGCTGACAATCTTTACATTTGTGTTTGGATGGACAGTTCAAAACAATGAACGGATTGTTGATCAGCAAGCTTGTCAATAGCACCCGCAGTACTGGAATTCTCGACAGGCTTCGGAGCATATTTAGTTTTTAAAGCATAGAGCTTACCTCGTGCAGCTAAATACTTATCTTCGTATATTTCAAAATCATCCTCTGGATCCACAAAATTTACTTCATTTTTAAATTGATGCAACTTGTATGTGGTTTGTAAAAATCCCTGCCATACCTCTTCCAATCGTTCCAAACGGCTAACAATTATATCAAATGTACAGTCATCAGGAGGGGCATCGGCATAAGCAAGCAATCGAGTTAACGAACCCTTCAAGCGATATGATATCTTATTTTTTAGTTCAACACAATAAACTAACTTCCAATAAAAAACTTCGGATAGATCTGCTGATCCGGTTCCAAGAAGGACCAAGCTCTTATGTTGAGAAATAAAACAATTTTTGAAATTGGATTCTATTTCAACATAAGATTAATTTTATTTATTAAGTTGCAAAATAATTAGCGACTTAAGCTTACAACGATTAACAAACAAGTGAATGTTACAAATAATATTTGTTACGTATGTACCAAAAATGCTTATGTACATTTAGATTGAGTGATCTATTAAGTATATAGTATCATAGGCAAATAATAAAATAGACACACAATAAAGAGTATTATAGACAAACAATAAACCGTTATTTGAGTGAGTAATATTGAAAGTACATATTTGAGATCAATAACAAGACAAATTAGAATTAAAACGTACCAACAACAACAATATAAGGTTGGTAGGTAAAATTCTTGACAAAACCAATTTTAGTTGAAAACAAATTAACAGCATAGGTAAACAAAATAGCACTTGCAATGTGTTCATAAACAGACACAATTGTTAAACAAAATGAAATTGCTTCAAATCTTATGGAATTTTTCCCTATAGACTCAGAAGAAAAACTGAGAACTGCTATTTTGAAAACTCATTCGGACACATACGTAAGTATTTACTTTTATTGGGAAACTACTTCAACCAATAAAATTTATTTTTTTGTTTATATTTAATAGATTCGACAAATGAAATCACTCATTGCCGGTAATGCTGAAAGAAAGCAATATGAAATATTTGGCCAAAATATTATAATGAATTTTGATGTTGATGGCTCTTTTGGCAAAAAACAGATTGCGAGAATTCTCAAATGTGTTTAAAGCAGCGAGCTGCAGCCCAGCGGATTTTTTCCCCATAATGACAATGTAGATGTGACTAATCCAAAGTCTGGCGGCCTAGGCCGTCATAAGGATCCAACTCTACCGGCAATGTATCGGATGGGTCCAACTCCACCTACATTGTAAGCGAAGGTCGGATGGGTCTAACTCGACTGACATTTAATCGTCTTAAATTTCTCTTACTGAAGCCGAACAATTCTTTTAAAATAAAAAACACACAACACTTACTATTTGTAATTTATGTTTAATTATTTTATTTAATTATTTATTTTTAATGCCACAATCACTTGTACTTTCAAAAACACTTTACAATATGAAATTTTTCTTTGAAAGAATAGAAAATACAAAGAAACACTAAAAAATAAATAACGGGACAACGGCTGAACCAAAACAAACAACAAAACTATATTAACAATATGATACTACATTACTTAGCCATCCAATTCAGATGCAAGCACGATGACAACATTTTGTTCGATTTTGTCTTGTTCTTTAATTCTAATATGTATTTCATTTTACAATGGAATAGCAATAGGACTCATCTGAATTGGATGCTAGTTGTATGCTCTTAACAAATTTTATTTTATGTTTTCCTATTGACATAATAGTATACATTTGGATGTATTTTAAATTGTAATAACCTGCGGACTGCTGGGAGTGAGCTCTCAAATGAGCTCTCTTGTTTTTGTTTTCACATGTTCGCAAGCACAGACATTGTATAAAAACAGTCAGTCTCGCATGAGCATTGATAGAAGCAGGTTGTGTTACGCTTTTATGCTTGCTTATTTCATGGGATTATTATATGGGAGCTATGTAGTGTTGCCAGACGGGCTTGATTGTCAGCTTTTTCATTGCGTATCAAGAATCAAGAAAAATTATCATTTGTCAAGCTAAAAAAGAATTTTTGAAATTTTTCCATCAAATTAATTTGCCACGTCAAAAACATTTGTTTATTTTTCAAAAATATATATAACTTTTGACAATTAAAAATATTTTTCTATTGAAAATGCAAATATTTTATGTAGAGTTAGCTTTTCAAAAAGTATAAATTCCTTATACAAAATTGTGATGAAAATTGTAGAAATTTTCAGCAGTATTTACTTACACCAGATGCTACGAATTTGATTAAATTTGTCACTAAAGGGTCAAACATGACAAATATTTGACGAAAAAGACGTAACCACTAAATAAAATACATTCGAATTCATTTAGTTATTTCAAAAACTTATTTTACTTAGTATGATTCAAAACCAACAAATTAGTTTTGTTCTTGTTGTAGCAGCATGAACAATTTTACAATAGTAAATCAGGATGTTCTGGTGGTTCTGCATGTTGTTCAAGTCCAAGAAATTGTGCTACTTCAACAGGATTAGTCCATAAATCCATAGTAGGGTTGGCTGAACAGTTAAATATGTGGAGGGTGTCATGAGGACATTGACCACATGCTGGGCATAAGGACGGCACGGTTTATGCGGGACCAAAAGGCATTAAGTCTGTTGCTCCATCCTGATCTAAGTTGTGCCAGAACGACTCTTGTTCCACGCGGCAGAATCTTCTCGGCATCTGCTATCGGTGGTGGGCCTCCAAGTACGACATTCATACGGTATCCTGCTACCGCGGAATTGATGGCGTCTCTGTGAATGTCGTTCAAAGCTGTCAAATACGAGCGGCGATGTCTGACGTGCCTCGTGGGAGACCTCGGCAGCCTGTGACGGTCCTTAAGGCTGCGTTTTGACAGCTTTGAATATTTCTGCACTTGGTATCACTCAACGAAGGCGACCACACTGGAGCAGCATAGTTGACCACTGACCAACCAATCGTCTTGTAGGTAGCTAGCAAGGTTTCTTTGTCAATACCCCAAGTACTGCCGGCTAGTGCTTTGAGGACCTTGTTCCTATTTCGCAGTTTATGCGTGATTGCAGTAGCGTGTGCTGAGGAGGTAAAAAAACTATCAAAAGTGATACCAAAGATTTTCGGATGGTTCACTGTCGGAATTTGTACGCCGTCGACCATGATGCCTAAGTTCAGTTTTACCTCATTCGTCCAGGTGGTGAAGAGTATTGCCGATGACTTCGTTGGTGATAACTGCAGGTCACGTGCAGTGAAGAAATTGTGGATTTCATTGAGATAACCATTTACCATACCGCAAAGCTCATCAACGTTGTGACCAATAGTGCAGTCGTCGGCATATGAGATTATCTCCACGCCCTGTGGGGGCACTGGGAGTTTAGAGAGGTAGAAGTTAAACAAGAGCGGTGACAGGACCCCGCCCTCAGGGACTCCTTGTTTAACTCTACGGGGTTTTGAGGATTTGTCTCTAAACTCCACGAACGACAGCCTGCCGCTCAGATATTGTGGACTGCAGGATGTCCTGAAGAGTGTGGCGTGACTGTCAAGTGCCACTAGGATAGTCCGTTCACAAGGCCTCTGCTGGTTTAAGCCCTGTGAGATCTGAGTGACTATGGCGGATAATGCTGTGGTGGTACTGTGCATCTTACGGAATCCATGCTGGTGACGAGCTGCTGGTAGTTGACGGGTCAGCTGGGGCAGGAGAAGAGCTTCGAGTGTCTTCGCTATAGATGACAGGAGGGTAATCGGTTTTAGCAATGGGATCATTCGACCCATTTTCCAGACATCGGGTATAGTTAAGCTCCTCACTGAAAGGTTAAAAACCATTGTCAGGTACTCGACTCCCCGCTCGCCTAGGTGTTTTAGCATCAGCATGGATATCCCATCAGGTCCTATTGCATTTGAAGGCTGAGCTGTGTTGATGGCTTCTGCAACTTCTGTTTGATCTTACAAAACACTTGAAAGAGTAAACACGTCAAACAAATTTGTGCTAAAAAAAAGTGGTTACGCTTTTTTGAGCAAATATTTGCCTACCTTAAGAATACCAAATACATGTGGCAAAATAAATAGATTTTAAAATGAATTGTGCTTTAATTTCAATGTTATGCAATGTACTTAAAATTTTTGTTTTTTCTTTAAGTTTTTGTTAATATTAAATGCAAATAAATTTGTAAGTTCCAAACCGATAATCCGATTTTAATAAAATTTCTCACGAATATAGAGTTGTTACTGAGGTTAAGTTTTAAATTCGGACTTTTAACACTAAGATGGGGCGGAGCCTCAAGGCCCCAAATTGGGGTGTCTCGGGTATATTAAAAATTAAAAATGATGGCAAATTTTTGTTCATGTATTTTAATAACAATGTATTTTAATAACAAAAAATAAGCGTTTTTAAAACGCTTAAATTAAATACTTTTGAATTCTAATTTTGATTACTTATTTTAACGTTCACAAGGTCTTCGAGTCAAATTTGACCCATTTTGAAATCAAAATTTATTTTTTTCTAAAAGTGAGTGGTTGATATTTTCGATATTTTATGAATTTTGTTTAATTTCAAATGTCAACAACTACGTTAGGTTTTTTTATAACCTAACATATTCCGTGTGTAACATTGAGAAATATTCATCTGAGATATAACAAAGTATATATTTTCTTGATCCTTATGAAATTCTAAGTCGATTGAGCCATGTCCGTCTGTGTGTCTATGTAAAACACGCTCACGTCCAAAATACGCAAACAAAATTGGTAGACTTGCAAAAAGTATGCTTATTGTTGTCCTAAACAGTTTGGTATGGAAAATCCGCAAAATCGGTTCAGTGGAACCAGAGCTATGAACCAAAATGTGAAACAACCTAAAAAAATTTACAATTTTCACATATTTTTGGTTATTTGTGTAAATATATTGCAGATAATAACATAAAACTTTACACACGTTATTTTTATAATAAAAGGACTAACTCTGGTGAAAATTATAAGAATCGGTTCATGATTTCTCCTAGCCCCCATACAAATTTATTCCCGAAATATGGTCTATAAATGCCTTTAGAATTGCAGTATCCATACAAAATTCAGCAAAAATAAGTTTCGTGCTAAAAGAAATCACAACACTAAATTTTTTGTGGATCGGCTAATATTTGACCATAGCCCCCATATAAAGTTCACTTCCGAAAATCACTTAAATTAGCATAAATATCTTATAAATATCGCTATTAAGTTGAAATTCGTTATAAATAATCCCCATATACCAAAATCGCTATACCTTATTCTATGATGATCGGCCTATAATTGGTTATAGCTCCCATATATATCAACCTAAAAAATATGTATGCAGGTGGAGGATATTTAAGATTAGACAAAGTACCATTCAACTTGTTTTTTTTTTTAAATTGGCAAAAAAAATATATATTTTCTATTTGAGTTAAATTTGACCCGAAGATCGTAAACCTTATGAAGGTTAAAATAATCTCTTAGGAATAAAACACAGTTTAAATGCTTTGGAGTATATGGATTTTTTTCTTTTGGGTTTATAAAGCTAAACATTGAAAATGATCTTTCACTCAGTCTACTTTCAGGACATTGCAAAGCATTGAGTAAGTTTTCAAGCTTTCCAGATCGCTTGTGACATCTCTAAATATAAAAAGACTTCTAAAATAGTTGGAGTATTTGTTTTAAAAAAGTTTTATGGATTTTTTAAAGTTTTAAATACACTAAAACTCATAAAAACACACTTTTAGAAAAAACCGGCTATTCGAGGAGAAAAATCCGGTTTCATCGAAATGAGCTTTTCAAAAAAACCGAAACCGACTTAACCAAAAAAAACCGGTTATTAAAAACCGGGCTGATCACCCTAGTACGTGGACACAGGGATAATGAGGGCAATAGTATTGCTGATTACCTGGCGGGAAGAGGAGCCTTGATGTCGGACGACGATATAGACTTCCTTTGTGGAATCCCGCTGTCAACCTGCAAGGAACTGATACATGACGTATATTACGAACCTGCTCAAGCAAGGTCTGCGTTGGACTGTAAACGCACGTTGTATCTACTTCGGTTACAACGAATACGATTGAGCAACATGGTGACAATGATCACCGGGCACTACACCTTCGGTACCCATGCTGCAAGACTTGAGGTACCTTATCACGACTACTGTAGAAGTTGTCAGAATGAGGAAGAGGAAGTGACCATCCTACATTTCTTTTGTAACTGCCCGGCACTGGGTGATCTACGTGCAAGGCACTTAGGTGAACGATGCCTGAGTACCCTCTCCGGATTATCTGTGAAGGATCTAAGGTGTAAGACGCCTTTATTAGGGAAAACGGAAGGTTGATAAGACCAGACATGCAAATTATACCCAGCAACCATCCCATGATGGTTTGCGTTATTCGAATTCTTTGAATTCTCGACCCCTCTCCACCTTCTTTTCTCTTTTTATATACACTCTATTCTCGAAATTTCACCATAACTTAATCTATAGATTTCTCTTTTCTTTAATTTCCCTTTTCCTTCTTTCTGTCTTAATTTTTCTTCTTCAGCTATTACAAAGGGAACGATTATTGGACCTAAGTGAGCTGTACGAGACGAAGGTTTTGGACTGTTGCCTGAATACCATACCATAATGAATAAATTTGAAATTTTTTAAATAAAAGTCTTACGATCATGTATTAATAAGAATTTTGTTTCAAGAATTAAAAGATTCTCAAATGTTGTAATTTGCAAGGAGTCAGGGGTAACACCATAAAGCTCCTATGTAATTGATATAATTAGGAAATAAATTAATAGATTACATTTTCATGATAATGACATTATAATAGATGTAATTAATTCTCAAACGGGATACAATTGGACTAATACTTCTTAGGGCACTGCTCCACGTTCAATATATATTGACCGCGATCCAGTATCACGATATTTATTGAACGTGTAGCATGTAGTATTGATGGATCGCGATCCAAATCGCAGAATAATTTTGCGTGATCCATTACAATGGATCGCGATCCAAATATCACAATATATATTGAACATGTAGCAGTACCCTTATATGTCTCCTCTTGGATTACAAAATGAAAATATTGTTATCAATATGGCTAATTCTTCACCGGAATTTGAAAAAAAAAAAAAACTCTTCCTGGATCTCACAGGGGTTAAAAAATATACATTTGTAGTTCATACTTTTGTTTGTTTTTTTTTTTGTTATTTTCTCTAGTTTCTAAGTATTAGTTTTAAGTTTATTCTACTATAAGATATAAGTTGTGTTCGCGTACTTGATAATTTGTACAAATTATCACTGGAAGTTACGGGATTCCGTTCGTTTACTTCTTAAAACTTTTAACGAGACACAGTGGGGGATCTGAGAAAAAAAGTGGAAATAAATCTGTAACTTCTAAACGAATAGACCGATTTTAATAAAAATTACCATGGCTATAGAGGAGTTGATAAGTTTAAGTTCTGAATTTGAAAAGAGGACATAATTTCCTAACCGTTGATATATAATATGTATATATTTTCTCTTCCACTCGTAAACTATGCCAAACCCGAAGTGCGCCACTTTGGGGCATTGTGGCTCGGCGCCCCCTAGGTGTTAGAAGCCCAAATTCAGAACTTAAACTTATCAACTCTATAGCCATGGTAATTTTTATTATAATCGGTCTATTCGTTTAGAAGTTATAGATTTATTTACACTTTTTTCTCAGATCCCCCACTGTGCGAGAGAGCAAGAGAGTGTTAAAAGTGACAGTTCGTAGATAGAGAACATGATATTTTTTACTGGACATTTTTTGTCCAGTAAAAAATATGTTTAAAATATATTGTTGCAAATGTAAACAAAACAATAAAGTTGAAAATTATCACAATTCATAAGTCTTGCAAAGAAAAGAAGTAAAATAACACTGTTTCGGCGTATATCAATTTCAAATCAATAATAATATAAACACAAGAATTATTAAATTCAAAATAAAAGAGCAGAATCTCTTTCCTTTATTAATAATCAAAATTTACCTTTTTTTCTATGTATTAAGCACGAAGTGCAATAAAGGGCTTCCAAAATACGATTGAAGCATAAACTTATTTCTAAGTAGTTGGTGACAAACAAAGTTTAAATACAATTAACGGTTTACTCATTGAAAATAGTTTTCCAACAATGATGTAAACTAAAGTAGTAAACCACTAGGATTTACACTTAGCAAAAAAATAACGAAACTAATAGCTTTGTACTTAAACATTGCCTGCCACCTTGCAACACATAAGAGTGTTGTAATTAAATAACAACTAATTTGAGTCATTAAGGACTCCTGTTGAAATAAATTCGACGATTGAGCCATTAAGGACTCCTGTGGACTGTAATAAAATATATACATTTTTTTTTCAAATAAATGTGAGTCATTAAGTACCTGTTGTTTTATTGAAGTTTGGCTATCATTTCAGCACATATGTAGCTGTTTTGACAACATAAGTCTAAAACAGAATGTGATACAACTTTAGATTTTTCCAAACATAGCTTGACTTGCAAAGTCGGCGAAAATGAAATGGCCTGAAATATTGGGATCTGATTTAAATTGGAAATCGGTCGCCTTGGAGTCTTCAAGGTGGTATGAGTATGGAGTAAAGAGTTATGATACTTTTTGCAATATTTGCAGGAGGCAATACTCTTGCAATTTTGAATTGTATGTCCACTTGACAAACAGCGAGAATAAAGTCTATGAAACGCTAGCTTGCGTTCCATACTCATATCCATGAATTTGTAGCAAAATCGAAGAGGATGCTTCTTATTGCAAATGGGACATTTCCGATTTATTCGATTGTTCAAAGAACCTTGACTGGTCGAATTGCAGCCCGAAGCTTCAACCTGTTCAACATCGGGATGGTTTGGAGGTGGAACAATGGATGGTTCCACTTCAACTATTATAGTTAGCGTATTGCTATCAATCACTGGTGTGACGTTTGCTTTCGAAATGGACGGAGCTGGCACAGTCTTTGTGTTATCTAGCGTTGCTACTTTTATTGAATCGATGTTCGGAATCGATGCAGTATTGATGACATCCATCGTAGTCCAAAAGACCATCATCAAACAAATCGGTAGCAACATCCATAGGTTTAGTAGCAGCGTCCATTTTCTAGTAAAAAGAAAGGTTAGTAAAAGAAAATTGATATAAAAGTGATAAGTGAATTAAGCATACAATACAACAAGTTTGGTTATTGGCAGATAAACGACACCATTTGACGCGACCATCAGTACCAGTATAAATATTCACAACAATGCCTAACTTCCTCACAGTTGCCGGTAATTACTCATTTCTTATTACGAATAGATCATTTATAGCAATATCTTTTTGTGGACCTTGCCACTTATATCCTTTATGCAAATTCACTAAATATTCTTCTTTCCATCTTTTACAAAATTGATGTATGAATGCCTTATGTTTACGATAACGATTTCTGTTCAAATTATCTTCCTCGGGGTGACCGTTGTTGAAAAAACATTAACATACTTTTTTCGCGAAACATCAATAGGTCCCGTCAGAACCCAACCTAATACAGTCTTCTGAGCCATTAAATTTCCAATTATATTTTTCTGAACTTCGCCAAGTATTAGATGCGGGTATAAATTAGCTCCGAGTAGAATATCAACTGACCTGCTTTGATAAAATTTACAATCTGCTAATTGCAAATTAGGTTATTCACTTCTTATATCCGAAGGACAATTAAAAGAAGGCAAATTACCTGATATTGAAGGTAAAACGATAACAGAAGTCTCCAAATCAATACTTATATCTAAAGGAGAACCAACACGAATAGTACAAATCTTTGTCGAAGTTGTAGATGCTTCCTCATGAACACCGGAAATCGTTACATTCGTAGAAAGTGACGGAAGTCGCAGTTGATTTCGCAAATGTTCCGAAATGAAAGATGCTTCTGAAGCTGGGTCGATTAAGGCCCTTGCTGGATACGTGGTATCATTGCAAATAATGGAAACCATAGCAGTTCCCAATAACACAGATATATATGAAAGACTTGGCGATTCACATTAGATCGAGCGGCGGCAGAAGTAGTTGACCCCTGTGATGTCAATTCAGTCGATCAACAGAACAACTGGTATCGATGTAGTATTATTAGCTGGGAACGATGGTGCAGAATTATTAGCTGGGGACGATGGTGCAGAATTATTATCTACCGTTTCATGATGAAGTAGGGAATGGTGTCTCCTATTACATATAAAACAACTATGTTCATTCATACAATCCTTAACTTCGTGTGTCCTCGCGAGACAATTAACGCAACAGTGAAACTTTTTGACTGTAGCAAATCTCTCAGAAACAGACATTCTTTTAAAATGACCCTGGATATTACATAAAACACAAGTATTCGATGTACTTGTATTTGAAACATGAGCCTTTACCTTCCGTTCATTGCCTTTCCTGTCAGTTTCGGAACATGTCAGATCGCGAATGCAATCTAAAGTTTGAATTCTTTCGGTTAAAAACATGTCCAAATCTTTCCATAAAGATAAGACAGTCTTATCCTTAATACTTTGTTCCCAAAGTGTAACTATCTGAGAGGATAGTTGCTGTATACAAATAAAAACTATTATCGCAATTTTGAGTGGAAATCTCATAAACTGACATAGCAGTTAAGAAGCCATTTATTCCGCACTGTAACTTTTTAAATGATGAACTGTACACTGTAACTTTTTAAATCATATCCAAACCAACTACAACTACAGTTTTTAGATATTGTAGTTGTATGAGTTGAGAATTATTCTCTGGCAAAAACAATAACAAATAGCTGAAATAATGAAATAAACATGCATAAAAGCGTAACACAACCTGCTTCTATCAATGCTCATGAGAGACTGACTGTTTTTATACAATGTGTGTGCTTGCGTACATGTGAAAACAAAAACAACAGAGCTCATTTGAGAGCTCATTGCATTTCGCTGATTTAGACACAATCTCTCATGCATCATCAGCAGTTATTTTTACCGAATAACGTAATCTCTCAATATTACTGAGGCGGCTGTTGTTAATATACAAAGCAGTAAAAAGATCCCTAAATGTAGGCCATGAAAGATAATCACCATTGAATATGTCGGTATCACACGGCGGAAGCGGTAAATTATGACAGACGTTATCGAATTTTAATTGTCGAGAATTGTACTAAAATTTGCCTCAAATTTAATAACAGCGTCTGATGCGCGTATAAAATTTTCAAGAGGTGTCAATGGCATTTTAAAATTCTCAAATAGAATATCAGTAAAAGAGTGTACAAACACACAAACAATGAAGCGAAGTTTAAAATTTACAAAAAAAATGCAAATTTATATTAATTTTATAATAAAAATTCGTAATAGTCAAATCGACCGACCGTAGAGTGACTATTGATGTATTAGCAAAGAAGGAAGAAGAAGATATGAATCTCACAAAGCAATTACCGACACACAAAATAATATTAATAAAATTCAACAAAATCACCGTAAAGTGCAACAAATTAATATGCTCTAAGGGAATAATAAATTTTAAATTAATGAAATAAAAATAGATATGTATTTTGCAATAAATAATATCACAATAATTTAAATTATGTGCATATAACCACTTGCCTTAATAGCACACAAAACAAAATATGCACAATATATTTATCCACTTCAAATTAATTATTTTTTTTCTTTCTAAATATTTTTTTTTTATTTAAACTGCGAGAAGTTTTATTTTGTTTGTTAATTATTATTAATTATGGCTGTCCGTCCAAGTAAAGAAACTCAGTCTTGATTAAAATGGTACCGATCGCAAAATGTCAAAAAGTACTGTATAAATTAATACACTTTTTGATAAAATCAATGCACAATAATACAATTAACTAGCTAACCCGGTGCGCTTCGCCACCCCAATTAGAAGAAAGAAATAGTACTATCAAGTCTCACTTTGTGAATGTCTAATTTAAAATTTCTGGGTCCATTATTATAGAAAATGCAAAATGTGTTCCTAATTTTAAATTTTTAGGTTTATTATTATAAAATATTCAAAAAGTACCATTGTAATAAGGAAATAGTACCATTGATTATCACCAGGGAAACCAAAATATGCAAATGCATGTTTTTTCTGGTGAGTCTAATGAGCACATGGATAAGATATTTACATGTTTCAGAACTATTTAAGAATTTTGGCATCGATTTGTTAGTGCATGTTTTTGCATATTTTACCCTTAAATACATATTTTTGCATATATTTGTTTTAAGAGCATATTTATGTCATATTTTGCGTTTTTAGAGCATATTTTACTGTTTAATAGCATATTTTGAGTTTATCAAAAACAAATTTTGTCTTACTTATTTTTCGCTGTTGTGTTACAGGTTTTTACTTCCTTTGTTTAAAATTCAAAATTGAAAAATAGATGGCTTTTCACCAAAAAAAAAATTTAAAAAACAGAAATTTTTTTTTTTAATTTAAAATAACAATTCGAAAAATTTTTTATCCAAAAAATTAAAAAACTGAAAAAAAATGTTCACCTAAAAAAAAAAATTTGTTTTTCCAAAAAATTAAAAAACTGAAAAAAAAATTTTGTTCACCTAAAAATATTTAATTTTTTTATTTTAAAGTATAATTAGGTGAAGGGTATATAAGATTCGGCACAGCCGAATATAGCTCTCTTACTTGTTTTAATATAAAATAAGCACTATTTTAATAATAGCTCCATCTAAATATCAAATTTTAGTTCTAATTCAAACTTAACCGTTCTAAGTGTTAAAGAAATATTGTCTTTTAAATTTGCTCCTGTAACATCAGTTGATGTCGAAAGAACATTTTCTATGTATAAAAATGTTTTCAGATCCAATAGACAACGATTTTTATTTGAAAATTTAAGTAAATTTTTTTAAGAGCATATTTTTTAAATTTTAAGAGCATATTTTAAAGTTTTTACTGCATATTTAGAGCATATTTCCGGTTTCCCTGATTATCACTTTTAAATTCGCATTCACTAAACCATAACCCGTCAAGTTTGAATTTTAGATTTGTATATCATTTCCTATATTATCAACTAATTTTGTTTCTATAATACTTAATATTTAATAAATTATCACAAAACCGAAACCGAACGGTTTTTAATTTTTTAAAACCGAAAACGCGGTTTTATTATAGGAAATTCAAAAAAGTACCATTAGAATATATAAAAAGTACCAAAAATCCCCCACTTGTGGTTTCCCACTCACTCGGGTCCATAATTTGATGGCTTTAGGTTCATTGGTGAAGAAATTACAAAAAGTACCATTCGAATAAAGAAAAAGTACAAAAAAGTCTCCCCCTAGAATTCTCACTCACTTATGACCATATATGTTTAATTTCGTGTTTCTAAGTCCATTGTTATAGAAAATTCAAAGAATATAGAAAAAATACTAAAAAGTATACACTTGTGGTTTTCCAGTCACTCGGGTTCATATAAGCTTTATTTCATGATTCTAGGTTCATTGGTGAAGAAATTACAAAAAGTACCATTCAAATAAAGAAAAAGTACCAAAAAGTCGCCCCCTAGAATTCTAACTCACTTAGGACCATATACGCTTAATTTCATGTTTTTAAGTCCATTGCTATAGAAAATTAAAAAAAGTACCATTAGAATAAACAAAAAGTACCAAAAAGCAGCTACTTGTGGATTCCCACTCACTCTGGTCCATATAACCTTTATTTCATGTTTCTAGGTTCATTTGTGAAGAAATTACAAAAAGTACCAATCGAATAAAGAAAAAGTACCACAAAGTCTCCCCCTAGAATTCTCACTTACTTAGGACCATATATGCTTAATTTCATGTTTCTAAGTTCATTGTTATAGAAAATTCAAAAAAGTACCATTAGAATAAACAAAAAGTACCAAAAAGTCTCCCCCTAGAATTCTCATTCACTTAGGACCATATATGCTTAACTTCATATTTCTATGTCCATTATTACAGAAAATTCAAAAATATAGAATATAGAAAAAGTACCAAAAAGCAGTCACTTGTAGATTCCCACTCACTCCGGTCCATATAAGCTTAATTTCATGTTTTTAGGTTCATTGGTGAAGAAATTACAAAAAGTACCATTCGAATAAAGAAAAAGTACCAAAAAGTCTCCCCCTAGAATTCTCACTCACTTAGGACCATATATGCTTAATTTCATGTCTCTAAGTCCATTGTTAAAGAAAATTCAAAAAAGTACCATTAGAATATAGAAAAAGTACCAAAAAGCCCACACTTGTTGTTTCCCACAAGCTTTATTTCATGTTTCTAGGTTCAGTGGTGAAGAAATTACAAAAAGTACCAATCGAATAAAGAAAAAGTACCAAAAAGTCTCCCCCTAGAATTCTCACTCACTTAGGACCATATATGTTTAATTTCATGTTTCTAAGTCCATTGTTATAGAAATTTCAAAAAAGTACCATTGGAAGAACAAAAAAGTACCTATAGTTCAGTTCACACATTTTGGTACCTAAATATTATCCCCTATTCCTAACACTAACTTCACTCAGATACATATCAGCTAACTTTAATGAATCTTATATACCCTTCACCTTTGTTGTGGATGCATTATTATTTTTTTATAATTAGTATATACTATATACATATATATATACATACCTATATACTATATAGGTATGTATGTACATTGCCCACTTTCAGCGTACAGCATCCTAAATTTATCAAGAACACAAACGAAACAGAACACCAAAAGAAAAAACAAAATACGCAAGGCAATGAAACCAACACACATCCAAACATACGTTTAATTGTATAAAAAAACAACAACAACGCCAAAAGAAACAAAACAAAAAAAAAAACAAAATACGCAAAGCTTGCACATCCAAACATACGTTTTGTTGTTTTTTTGTCAAAAAAACCAACACACAACCAAACAAACGTTTTGTTGTAAAAAAAACAACAACAACGCCAAAAGAAACAAAACTCAAAAAAAAACAAAATACGCAAAGCTTGCACATCCAACCACACGTTTTGTTGTTTTTTGTCAAAGCATGCAATACATTGTGTTTTTTGATGAAATTTTCAGAGGTTGTCTCGGATTTTTACTCATATCTCCGTTATTTATGGACGGATTTTGCTGATTTTAAATAGCAAAATTCTCGAAAGTATGTCTGACAGAATTGTTGAAGATTTGGATCCCGGAGATATTTGGGGCCTTCAGAAAATTGATTTCAACAGACAGACATACATACATACATACAGACAGACAGACATACATACATACATACAGACAGACAGACAGACAGACAGACAGACAGACAGACAGACAGACAGACAGACAGACAGACAGACAGACAGACAGACAGACAGACAGACAGACAGACAGACAGACAGACAGACAGACAGACAGACAGGGATAGGGCCAAGCTCAGGCTACTATCGGGGTCAGCGGGTGGCGGATAGCTGAACGACCTACAGATATGTAGGCCAGCTGCGATAGATAAGCAGTCCCCGACCATGAGCGGCGGAGTTCGAGGGTGTGCTAGAAAAATGCACATGAGCCTTAAGACGATTCTGCGACGTGGCGATTAGATGCCGCCATTAAGTAAGCATCCCCCACAGGAGGTACCCTCTACAGAGGTGTAATTGGAAGAGCGACGCCTTCGTGGTTCCTCCAGTCGAAACAACAAAAAACCCAGAAGCGTTTGTCTCATATTGGGCGGCTCCCTGGTCAGCGTCTGCTTTCATGTTAGAAACGGCTGTAATCACACCTGGCGGCTAGGTATAAAACGATAAGGGTAGGCACCCCGACAGAAAAGCCACAATGGAAAGTCAAACAAATGAATTTAAACTTACGGTGCAGGGAGTTAATAACCCAGTGCCGGCGGCAGAGGGGGGTGGGAACGCAGGCCCCCGGTCGTCGATATCCAGCGACTGCATAAACACAAACACAAACAAAAACAGCATAGGAGAAAATGTGACGCACAACGATAACCCGTTACGTGTTTCGATGTCAATGGCAGATATGCACATAGCAAATCCGTTTGGAAGGAGATCCTCAATAAAGAGAACACCACCAAGTGGAAACAGTGTTTTTAACGTTGAACAACCCAAAGATATAGCACAGAACACGGTTAACCCTCAAGAGATACCAATAAATCACAGCGATACCTTTACAGATCTGGGCAAACTAATAGTAGACCTCATGGAGTACGTCAAGAGCCGCAATAATGTCCACCATGCAATAAAGGACAAAGTGAGAATAATAAGAATAACGTACAACAAGATCCGCGATGAGAGGACTAGCGTAGGGAACGATACCCATAAAATTCCGGACGGCGCCTATGGAAACAATGGTACAATCGAAAGAGAAACGCAGACGTCACCACAAGTATGGCCCACCAAAAGAGACACCAAGCGTGATAGGGACGTTTCCGAAGAAACGCCAAAATCGACTGCCCCTAAAAGACAGAAACAAGCATCAAGAAAGACGTAGCAATCAAAAAAGGTAGATGTAGAAAACACCGCTAGCGACACTGCATCAACCCAAAGGGAACAGCCTCCTGAAAATATATGGCAGACGGTAAAGAAAACCAAAAAGAAAAGTTTTAGAAAACCCAAACCGGACGTGATGATTATATCAACTAAGGGAGAAGCTTCATATGCAGACATTCTACGGAGACTCAAGGCAGACCCTGAGCTAAATAGCCTAAGTGAGGAGGTAAATAAAATAAGGAGGACACAAAAAGGCGATCTGCTCTTAGAACTTAAGACGACAGGCGGCAACGTGGCGGAAAGATTCAACGATAAGCTTGTAACTTCATTGAACGGCTGCGCTGATGTTAAAACACTCAAGGAGGAGACTGTCATTGAATGTAAGGATTTGGATGATATTACAACCAAATCGGAGATTTGTAGAGCTTTAGCTCATGAGCTAAACTTACCAGCTCTAGATGAGAGAATAGTGAAATCGCTTCGGAAAACACCAATGGGCACCCAAACAGCTAAGATAAGTCTACCGGCGGTGGCTGCTCGCAAAGCCCTTGAAATGCGTAAGATTAAAATAGGATGGTCGGTGTGTCGACTAAAAGAGACAGTTACGTTAACAAAATGCTTCAAATGCCTTGATTATGGTCACATCTCGAAGTTCTGTAAATCGGAATGCGACAGATCTAACCATTGCCGGAAATGCGGGGTGGAGGGTCATTTTGCCAAAAATTGCTTGTCCGGAGCTAACTGTATGCTATGCAAGTCAAGAGGAGCAGACGACACCAGGCACGTTACAGGAAGCTACAGATGTCCCGTGTTCAGACTGGCGCTTAGTCACAAAAGCAAATGATAGGCATACAAATAAACGTCAACCACTGCGCAACAGCACAAGACCTTCTAAACCAGTCTATCCGTGAAATTAAAGCAGACGTCGCAATAATCAACGAGCAATATAAAGACCTAGATAAAAATGTCTGGGAAAAGGATTCAACAGGAAGAGCAGCAGTATGGGCCTGTGGCAATAAAGCTATTGAAGAAGGAATGAAGCAGCAACATGAAGGCTTCGCAAGAGCAAAAATCTGAGGCATTTATATATATAGCTGCTATGCATCGCCAAATATGCAATTGCAAGATTTTGAGCATCTTATAGATAACCTTGTAAGAGATATACACCGTCACCAACCAACAATCATAGGGGGTGATTTTAACGCTTGGGCAACAGATTGGGGAAGCCAGAGAACTACTGATAGAGGAAGAGTACTCCTGGACGCATTCTCTCAACTGGATGTTATCCTTGTCAACAAGGGGAACTCGCATACCTTCAGAAGAGCTGGTTATGGGTCAATAGTCGACCTAACCTTTGTAAGCACAAACCTATCTAGGGACATCGAGTGGTACGTTAGTGAACACTACACACATAGTGACCATCAAGCAATCATATTTACAGTGAATATCGGAATACCTGCGCAGATAGCCCAAAGGAAAGAAACCCTTCAAGGATGGGCAAAAGATAAACTTGACGCCGAATGTTTCATGGAAGTGTTTTCCAACTATAACATAATAGAAGGCACCGCGGCAGAAATGTCTGAGCAACTAGTCTCATCGTTAAAGGCGGCTTGTGATGCATCCATGCCTAAGCGTAGACAGACCCAAAGAAGAAATGAAAACTATTGGTGGAATGATGACATCGCACTCCTTAGAAAAGAATGTCTTAAGGCAAGACGTAAATATCAAAGAAGTAGATCACGACCCGACCACATCTTAAAAAGAGAAATCTATCAACAAGTTAGAAAAAAACTTCAAAAAGCCATAAACAAAAGTAAATCGGACGGTTTTAAAAAGCTATGTAACGAAGCTGACTCAAATCCATGGGGTAGTGCTTATCGTATAGTGATGGCACGCCTTAAAGGGAAGAAATCAGCACAAATTACTTGCCCAGAGCTGATTAATAACATAGTAAAAACTCTGTTTCCACAAGGAGAGCCCTATGCTGAATATAGTTTAGCCCCAGAAGAAGCATTAACAAATGAAGCGCAAGTCTCAGAAGCGGAAATCCTGGATCTTTGTTCTAGGATCGGTGAAAATAAGGCGCCTGGATTGGACTCTATTCCAAACAAAGCTCTAAAGCTTGCCCTTAGAACGAGGCCCCACGTGTTCGCTAAAATTTTTACAAAATGTTTAGAAAATGGAACTTTCTACAGTAGATGGAAAATGCAGAAACTGATATTAATCCCAAAGCCAGGAAAAACACTAGGCCAACCTCAATCCTACAGGCCAATATGTCTCTTGGACACAATAGGTAAATGCCTAGAGAGAATCATATACATACGTCTACAAACAGCCGCAGAGGAGTCCGGTGGCATATCTAATATGCAGTTCGGTTTCCGCAAGGCGAAATCAACGATCGATGCCATCAATCTGGTGGTGAACACGGCGAAAACTGCTATTCAAGGGAAAGGCATTGCATGCAAATACTGCTCTATTATTACCTTGGACATCAAAAATGCATTCAATTCAGCCGGCTGGAAATTTATATTATCAGCATTACGGAGAATAAATATTCCATATTATCTAATTAAAATAACCATGGGACTATTTCTCGAATAGAACCCTATGGTATGAAACTGACAAAGGCCTTGAATCATATAACGTTACGGCGGGAGTTCCACAGGGTTCAGTCCTGGGACCACTTTTGTGGAACATTATGTATGATGGGGTATTCAGACTAAGACTGCCTGAAGAGGCCACCATTGTAGGCTTTGCAGACGATATTGCAATACTTGTCCAAGCTAGACATCTAGACGACGTTCAACTTTATGCAAACGAGGCTGTAAGAACAATCAAAGCCTGGCTGGAGACGGTAAACCTTGACCTCGCCGATCACAAAACCGAGGCTGTTCTCGTCAGCAGAAAACGGAAGGTGGAAACACTTACTCTAAGAGTTGGAGATAGCATAATAGTGTCATCGCGAGCAATTAAATACCTAGGGGTGATGATAGACGATCGCTTGAACTTCAAAAGTCACATGGAATATGCATGTAAGAAGGCTACCGGCGTCGTTAACGCCTTGGCTAGGATGATGCCAAATATTGGAGGTCGCCGACAAAGCCGGAGACTACTCCTCTCACGAGTCTCAAACTCAATACTCATCTATGGAGCACCAGTATGGGAGAACATGACAAAAAACTCTGCCAAGAAAGGAATGATATCTCTCTTCAGGAGAACCTGTTTAAGAGTTTGCAGTGGATATCGTACGATATCCCTCGAAGCAGCTAGTGTTATCTCTGGAATTGTACCAATAGATACAGCAGCTAACGAGCTATCTGAGATATACTACGCGCTTGGTAATAACCCGAGCTTAGTAAGGAGAACTTTGAGAAAAATCGAAAGAGAAAATTCTATACGCAGTTGGCAACAAAGATGGGATAACACACAAAAAGGAAGATGGACTTACAAACTGATTCCTAACATCAATACTTGGATCTATAGAAAGCATGGTGAGATGAACTACAACCTGACGCAGTTTTTGTCAGGCCATGGAGGTTATAGAAGTTACCTATACAGGTTTGGTCATGATAGTTCACCTAGATGCCCCGAATGTACAAACGAAGATGAAACGGCGGAACACGTCGTTTTCAAATGTCCGCGCTTTATAAGCCAAAGGAATCAACTGGAGCTATGTGTTGGCGAAATCCTGTCAGCCGAAAATGTGATCGGAGTTATGCTTCGAACGCAAGATAACTGGGAAGCAGTAAAAAGATTTATTGACATTGTGAACCACTCGCTAAGGTTAGCAGAAAGAAGCCGCAAAGCGGAAACAGATAGGCTGCCCTGAACTTTGGAGTAATACAGTGAGGTCAGCATTTTGCTGAACCCTCCCGCGAAGTAATACCGAATGGCAGTTCCGTGGGGATAAGGGTCTGAAGAATGGGGGTGTGGTTTAGTACGTAGGCAGTCGTGAATCGTGCATGTTTTTCAATACGGGTTGAATACATTTATGAAAATTCCACACCTCCAGCGTATCGAAAAAAAAAAAAAAAAAAAAAGACAGACAGACAGACAGACAGATAGGGCCAAGCTCAGGCTACTATCGGGGTCAGCGGGTGGCGGATAGCTGAACGACCTACAGATATGTAGGCCAGCTGCGATAGATAAGCAGTCCCCGACCATGAGCGGCGGAGTTCGAGGGTGTGCTAGAAAAATGCACATGAGCCTTAAGACGATTCTGCGACGTGGCGATTAGATGCCGCCATTAAGTAAGCATCCCCCACAGGAGGTACCCTCTACAGAGGTGTAATTTGAAGAGCGACGCCTTCGTGGTTCCTCCAGTCGAAACAACAAAAAACCCAGAAGCGTTTGTCTCATATTGGGCGGCTCCCTGGTCAGCGTCTGCTTTCATGTTAGAAACGGCTGTAATCACACCTGGCGGCTAGGTATAAAACGATAAGGGTAGGAACCCCGACAGAAAAGCCACAATGGAAAGTCAAACAAATGAATTTAAACTTACGGTGCAGGGAGTTAATAACCCAGTGCCGGCGGCAGAGGGGGGTGGGAACGCAGGCCCCCGGTCGTCGATATCCAGCGACTGCATAAACACAAACACAAACAAAAACAGCATAGGAGAAAATGTGACGCACAACGATAACCCGTTACGTGTTTCGATGTCAATGGCAGATATGCACATAGCAAACCCGTTTGGTAGGAGATCCTCAATAAAGAGAACACCACCAAGTGGAAACAGTGTTTTTAACGTTGAACAACCCAAAGATATAGCACAGAACACGGTTAACCCTCAAGAGATACCAATAAATCACAGCGATACCTTTACAGATCTGGGCAAACTAATAGTAGACCTCATGGAGTACGTCAAGAGCCGCAATAATGTCCACCATGCAATAAAGGACAAAGTGAGAATAATAAGAATAACGTACAACAAGATCCGCGATGAGAGGACTAGCGTAGGGAACGATACCCATAAAATTCCGGACGGCGCCTATGGAAACAATGGTACAATCGAAAGAGAAACGCAGACGTCACCACAAGTATGGCCCACCAAAAGAGACACCAAGCGTGATAGGGACGTTTCCGAAGAAACGCCAAAATCGACTGCCCCTAAAAGACAGAAACAAGCATCAAGAAAGACGAAGCAATCAAAAAAGGTAGATGTAGAAAACACCGCTAGCGACACTGCATCAACCCAAAGGGAACAGCCTCCTGAAAATATATGGCAGACGGTAAAGAAAACCAAAAAGAAAAGTTTTAGAAAACCCAAACCGGACGTGATGATTATATCAACTAAGGGAGAAGCTTCATATGCAGACATTCTACGGAGACTCAAGGCAGACCCTGAGCTAAATAGCCTAGGTGAGGAGGTAAATAAAATAAGGAGGACACAAAAAGGCGATCTGCTCTTAGAACTTAAGACGACAGGCGGCAACGTGGCGGAAAGATTCAACGATAAGCTTGTAACTTCATTGAACGGCTGCGCTGATGTTAAAACACTCAAGGAGGAGACTGTCATTGAATGTAAGGATTTGGATGATATTACAACCAAATGGGAGATTTGTAGAGCTTTAGCTCATGAGCTAAACTTACCAGCTCTAGATGAGAGAATAGTGAAATCGCTTCGGAAAACACCAATGGGCACCCAAACAGCTAAGATAAGTCTACCGGCGGTGGCTGCTCGCAAAGCCCTTGAAATGCGTAAGATTAAAATAGGATGGTCGGTGTGTCGACTAAAAGAGACAGTTACGTTAACAAAATGCTTCAAATGCCTTGATTATGGTCACATCTCGAAGTTCTGTAAATCGGAATGCGACAGATCTAACCATTGCCGGAAATGCGGGGTGGAGGGTCATTTTGCCAAAAATTGCTTGTCCGAAGCTAACTGTATGCTATGCAAGTCAAGAGGAGCAGACGACACCAGGCACGTTACAGGAAGCTACAGATGTCCCGTGTTCAGACTGGCGCTTAGTCACAAAAGCAAATGATAGGCATACAAATAAATGTCAACCACTGCGCAACAGCACAAGACCTTCTAAACCAGTCTATCCGTGAAATTAAAGCAGACGTCGCAATAATCAACGAGCAATATAAAGACCTAGATAAAAATGTCTGGGAAAAGGATACAACAGGAAGAGCAGCAGTATGGGCCTGTGGCAATAAAGCTATTGAAGAAGGAATGAAGCAGCAACATGAAGGCTTCGCAAGAGCAAAAATCGGAGGCATTTATATATATAGCTGCTATGCATCGCCAAATATGCAATTGCAAGATTTTGAGCATCTTATAGATAACCTTGTAAGAGATATACACCGTCACCAACCAACAATCATAGGGGGTGATTTTAACGCTTGGGCAACAGATTGGGGAAGCCAGAGAACTACTGATAGAGGAAGAGTACTCCTGGACGCATTCTCTCAACTGGATGTTATCCTTGTCAACAAGGGGAACTCGCATACCTTCAGAAGAGCTGGTTATGGGTCAATAGTCGACCTAACCTTTGTAAGCACAAACCTATCTAGGGACATCGAGTGGTACGTTAGTGAACACTACACACATAGTGACCATCAAGCAATCATATTTACAGTGAATATCGGAATACCTGCGCAGATAGCCCAAAGGAAAGAAACCCTTCAAGGATGGGCAAAAGATAAACTTGACGCCGAATGTTTCATGGAAGTGTTTTCCAACTATAACATAATAGAAGGCACCGCGGCAGAAATGTCTGAGCAACTAGTCTCATCGTTAAAGGCGGCTTGTGATGCATCCATGCCTAAGCGTAGACAGACCCAAAGAAGAAATGAAAACTATTGGTGGAATGATGACATCGCACTCCTTAGAAAAGAATGTCTTAAGGCAAGACGTAAATATCAAAGAAGTAGATCACGACCCGACCACATCTTAAAAAGAGAAATCTATCAACAAGTTAGAAAAAAACTTCAAAAAGCCATAAACAAAAGTAAATCGGACGGTTTTAATAAGCTATGTAACGAAGCTGACTCAAATCCATGGGGTAGTGCTTATCGTATAGTGATGGCACGCCTTAAAGGGAAGAAATCAGCACAAATTACTTGCCCAGAGCTGATTAATAACATAGTAAAAACTCTGTTTCCACAAGGAGAGCCCTATGCTGAATATAGTTTAGCCCCAGAAGAAGCATTAACAAATGAAGCGCAAGTCTCAGAAGCGGAAATCCTGGATCTTTGTTCTAGGATCGGTGAAAACAAGGCGCCTGGATTGGACTCTATTCCAAACAAAGCTCTAAAGCTTGCCCTTAGAACGAGGCCCCACGTGTTCGCTAAAATTTTTACAAAATGTTTAGAAAATGGAACTTTCTACAGTAGATGGAAAATGCAGAAACTGATATTAATCCCAAAGCCAGGAAAAACACTAGGCCAACCTCAATCCTACAGGCCAATATGTCTCTTGGACACAATAGGTAAATGCCTAGAGAGAATCATATACATACGTCTACAAACAGCCGCAGAGGAGTCCGGTGGCATATCTAATATGCAGTTCGGTTTCCGCAAGGCGAAATCAACGATCGATGCCATCAATCTGGTGGTGAACACGGCGAAAACTGCTATTCAAGGGAAAGGCATTGCATGCAAATACTGCTCTATTATTACCTTGGACATCAAAAATGCAATTCAGCAGGCTGGAAATTTATATTATCAGCATTACGGAGAATAAATATTCCATATTATCTAATTAAAATAACCATGGACTATTTCTCGAATAGAACCCTATGGTATGAAACTGACAAAGGCCTTGAATCATATAACGTTACGGCGGGAGTTCCACAGGGTTCAGTCCTGGGACCACTTTTGTGGAACATTATGTATGATGGGGTATTCAGACTAAGACTGCCTGAAGAGGCCACCATTGTAGGCTTTGCAGACGATATTGCAATACTTGTCCAAGCTAGACATCTAGACGACGTTCAACTTTATGCAAACGAGGCTGTAAGAACAATCAAAGCCTGGCTGGAGACGGTAAACCTTGTCCTCGCCGATCACAAAACCGAGGCTGTTCTCGTCAGCATAATAGTGTCATCGCGAGCAATTAAATACCTAGGGGGTGATGATAGACGATCGCTTGAACTTCAAAAGTCACATGGAATATGCATGTAAGAAGGCTACCGGCGTCGTTAACGCCTTGGCTAGGATGATGCCAAATATTGGAGGTCCCCGACAAAGCCGGAGACTACTCCTCTCACGAGTCTCAAACTCTATACTCCTCTATGGAGCACCAGTATGGGAGAACATGACAAAAAACTCTGCCAAGAAAGGAATGATATCTCTCTTCAGGAGAACCTGTTTAAGAGTTTGCAGTGGATATCGTACGATATCCCTCGAAGCAGCTAGTGTTATCTCTGGAATTGTACCAATAGATACAGCAGCTAACGAGCTATCTGAGATATACTACGCGCTTGGTAATAACCCGAGCTTAGTAAGGAGAACTTTGAGAAAAATCGAAAGAGAAAATTCTATACGCAGTTGGCAACAAAGATGGGATAACACACAAAAAGGAAGATGGACTTACAAACTGATTCCTAACATCAATACTTGGATCTATAGAAAGCATGGTGAGATGAACTACAACCTGACGCAGTTTGTGTCAGGCCATGGAGGTTATAGAAGTTACCTATACAGGTTCGGTCATGATAGTTCACCTAGATGCCCCGAATGTACAAACGAAGATGAAACGGCGGAACACGTCGTTTTCAAATGTCCGCGCTTTATAAGCCAAAGGAATCAACTGGAGCTATGTGTTGGCGAAATCCTGTCAGCCGAAAATGTGATCGGAGTTATGCTTCGAACGCAAGATAACTGGGAAGCAGTAAAAAGATTTATTGACATTGTGAACCACTCGCTAAGGTTAGCAGAAAGAAGCCGCAAAGCGGAAACAGATAGGCTGCCCTGAACTTTGGAGTAATACAGTGAGGTCAGCATTTTGCTGAACCCTCCCGCGAAGTAATACCGAATGGCAGTTCCGTGGGGATAAGGGTCTGAAGAATGGGGGTGTGGTTTAGTACGTAGGCAGTCGTGAATCGTGCATGTTTTTCAATACGGGTTGAATACATTTATGAAAATTCCACACCTCCAGCGTATCGAAAAAAAAAAAAAAAAAACAGACAGACAGACAGACGGACATGGCTTAATCGACTCCGCTATCTATAAGGATCCAGAATATATATACTTTATAGGGTCGGAAATGAAAAATGTAGAAATTACAAACGGAATGACAAACTTATATATACCCTTCTCACGAAGCTGAAGGGTATAAAAAAGTACCATTAGGAGAAAAGTACCAGTTTCCCCTTTCTTCCTTGAACACCCCTCAAGTTTGAAATTTAAAAATATTCCATTTTGCCAAAATTGTTTATGCTACAGGCATGTCTGAAAATATTAAAATCTGTGTTAATGTGCCCAAGAATAAATATGTTTTAAAAAAGTACCAAACTGTTTACCCGGATTTGGAGCAATATACACCTTGGTACTCGAGTTCCAAATAACACCCTGTTAGTTAATTTTTGTATGAATCCAGGAACCAACGTTAAAAAAATTATCAAAATTGGCTTAATAATTTCAAATATAATGTATTTTCCCGATTTTATCCCCTTTTTGCTCCTTTTTTATCCCCATTGAGGTGGTACAATTTTATTCAAATAAATTTCTGTAACGTGGTGGGAGCTCATAATAAAATATTCGTATGTCTATGTCAAATTATAGAAAGAGATACATAGGGTACCAAAAAAGTACCAAAATACAGTTTTTACCCGTTTTCTCCCCTAAATGTTTCGAATTTCGAAAAAGTACGAAACAGCTGTCAGCTTATTTTTTGAATAGAGTAACATGCAATTTTAAGTTTTTTTGTATCTTTATTAGTTTTTAAGATATAAGGTTACCGAATTTACCCGTTTTTACCCCCTAAACGTTCGAATTTCCAAAAATCCCTTCTTATCGGATCGTTTTGGGGAGGGAGGAACCCACAGTTAAAATTTCATGATTCTAGCTTCAGCCGTTTGGGCTGTGCGATGATGAAACAGTCAGTCAGTGAGTCAGTAACGTTACTATTTTATATATAGAGATTCACAATGTAATAAATTTCCTTTTTATTTTGACAATAACTACTTGTTGTTTTCTTTATTCTTTTTGGCAAACACACACACATTTATGTATGCTTATGTAGTTTCTTTATTTGGAACACTATCACTTTATTTATATCAATTTACTAACCTTTATTTTTCAAAAGCTGGTTCTATAAATTCCAAATAAAGGGCACAAAAATTCCTTGGCAATTCCTTTTTTGGTTGGAGGATGAAATTCTTTTGTATTTTATCCGTGGGAGAAGGACCAATATTTCGGCGTATGTCCGTTTCAAATTAATAAAAATAAAAACACAAGAATTATTAAATGGTTAAATTCAAAATAAAAGAGCAGAATCTCTTTCCTTTATTAAAAATCAAATTTTACCTTTTTTCTATGTATTAAGCACGAAGTGCAATAAAGGGCTTCCAAAAGACGATTAAACTTATTTCTAAGTAGTTGGTGACAAACAGAGTTTAAATACCGTTAACGGTTTACTCGTTGAAAATAGTTTTCCAACAATGATGTAAACCACTAGGATTTACACTTAGAAAAAAAAATAACGAAAATAATAACTTTGTACTTAAACAAATACAAAACAAACGTTTTAAATTGATTTATAATAAAATACAACTTATTTTTACAAATTGTTCGCGTACTTTTTTGGATATTTTTTTAGATTGAGAGTAAATTTATTGTTACGAAATTGTACTTGAATTCAAATCTAACGATTTTAAGGGCTGATTAAAAAGTAGCATAATGCTTTACCAGGTATGCTTAGATACATAAGTATTAATAAAAGAATTTTAAGTCCACAAAAAAAGGAGACACCTGTTAAAAAGCAGAAACTTACTACAAGTCCCTTGAATAATAATCGTTACGCGCTTTTGAGTGAAGATGACAATATTCAGTCTGTTAAAAATGGTAATTCTAATCAGAAACCGTTAAAGCCACCACCAATTTTCCTTCGGGAACCTAGTTCCAATAATTTGGTAAAAATATTAATTGATCTTGTTGGAAAAAATAATTTCCACATCGTCCCAATAAGAAAAGGTGGTGCGCATGAAACAAAAATAGTCATATACACTGAGGAGGATTATAGAAAAATCTCTCAATACTTGAACGACGCACAGTGGTATGAGAATAAAAAAAGAGGGAAATAAATCTGTAACTTCTAAACCCTTACCCGATTTGAATGAAATTTCACATGCGCAGAGGAAGTGTAGTCGAGTTTAAGTTTTGAATTTGGACCTCATGACCCCACCAGGAACGGCACCAGGGGTTCCCAAAGTAGGACACCTCGGGTATGTTTAATTTTTAAAATGATCCTATTTCCTCGTTTGTTTTCCGATTTAAAAAAAATTACACATACAGAATCTCCTCTCCTCCTACATAAAACCTCGTCGTAGCTATCAATTATCTCTTATAGCTTAGGAGATATTCGCATTTGAAAAGTTAATTTTCAACATTTTTACCCACCCTACATCAGTTTTTTGGTGACCGCGGTTCCAAATATTCTCCGATTTTATCCATTTTTCTTTTATAGGATTAAAAATAGATCTATATATCAAATAAAGAAAGAAGTTTAAAAATCATGACTGAGTCCAAAGTTACATGCATTTGAATTTGAAAAAATTAAAAAATGCGATTTTTCGTAATTTTTTTGGGAAAAAAGTAATTTTATTCTTTTTAAGTTATCTAAAAATTTTCTAAGAGAATGTATAATGAATTTGTACTTTTTGAAAAGCTAACTTTACGCCAAATATTTTAAATGAAAAAAACATTTATAATTTTTGATACCGACGGGATCAGGTCCATTCAAAAAATGCCTATTTTTTATGTAAAATTCAACTTTAGGGCAAAAATTCTCAAATCGCTTACTCGATATCAAAATATAGTAACCTATTTTAGATGGCCCAATAAGTTCTTAATTATCTTGTAAAAGGTTCCGATAACCCCGTCCCTATTATGGATATTATAGCCAAAAAACGAAAAATCCCATTTTTGGGATTTTTGAAGATTTTTTTGGGAATTGCGGGATACTTGATAACAAATTTCAAAATTTGTTTTTATTTCTCCATTTTAAATAGAAAAATCTACATAACTGTGAAATTTCATTAAAAAATATTCATAAATAAAAATTTTATTTCAATTTGAAAAATTTGTATCTATGCAAAATTCAATAAAAAGCATTTTTTGTCATATTTTTCAAAAAAGTATTCCATGAATTTTTTAATTGTCAAAAGTTATAATTTCGAATTCTTTGAGTTCTCGACCCCTCTCCACCTTCTTTTCTCTTTTTATATACACTCTATTCTCGAAATTTCACCATTACTTAATCTATAGATTTCTCTTTTCTTTAATTTCTGTTTCCCTTTTCCTTCTTTCTATCTTAATTTTTCTTCTTCAAAGGGAACGATTATTGGACCTCAGTGAGCTGTACGAGACCAAGGTTTTGGACTGTTGCCTGAATACCATACCATAATGAATAAATTTGAAATTTTTTAAATAAAAGTCTTACGATCATGTATTAATAAGAATTTTGTTTCAAGAATTAAAAGATTCTCAAATGTTGTAATTTGCAAGGAGTCAGGGGTAACACCATTAAGCTCCTATGTAATTGATATAATTAGGAAATAAATTAATAGATTACATTTTCATGATAATGACATTATAATAGATGTAATTAATTCTCAAATGGGATACAATTGGACTAATACTCCTTAGGGCACTGCTACACGTTCAATATATATTGACCGCGATCCAGTATCGCGATATTTATTGAACGTGTAGCATGTAGTATTGATGGATCCCGATCCAAATCGCAGAATAATTTTGCGTGATCCATTACAATGGATCGCGATCCAAATATCACAATATATATTGAACATGTAGCAGTACCGTTATATGTCTCCTCTTGGACTCCTGTTGAAATAAATTCGACGATTGAGCCATTAAGGACTCCTGTGGACTGTAATAAAATATATACATATTTTTTTTCCAAATAAATGTGAGTCATTAAGTACCTGTTGTTTTATTAAATTTTGAGCCATTAAGGACTCCTGTTGCGATAAAAGCGATCGTTACATAAATTAATATGGGGATAATCCCGAAATAATCCATCCAAAAATGGTGTATTGAGCAAGTGGAAGCCCAGGGCTCGTATGTATTTTCCCTTTTAAAATAAGCGGAGCAACTTCAGGTCCCAAGACTAACGCTACATTGCCCGAGTGATTAAATGTTGGATCAGCTAATTAAAAACCTTGGAACGATTCCAATATCGAATCCGGCACTGATACTGGAGGAGTCTTGATGCGGTTCATTTTCTGAACTTTAGCCGTTATATAGAGGCGTTGAGATGAGTCATGAAAGGACTCGATTTCCACCCTACAGTACTCATTATCATTAATCTTAATCACTGGTAAGTGAAGTTTGGCTATCATTTCAGCACATATGTAGCTGTTTTGACAACATAAGTCTAAAACAGAACGTAATACAATTTTTCCAAACATAGCTTGACTTGCAAAGTCAGCGAAAATTAAACGGCCTGAAATATTGTGATCTGATTTAAATTGGAAATCGGTCGCCTTTGAGTCTTCGAGGTGGTATGAGTATGGAGTAAAGAGTTATGATACTTTTTGCAATATTTGCAGGAGGCAATACTCTTGCAATTTTGAATTGTATGTCCACTTGACAAACAGCGAGAACAAAGTCAAAGAATTCTTCAAATTTGTCCTTAGTCATCGAAAATCGTGGGGGGCAATATATGGAACTCACTGTAAGATTTCTAAATGAACATTCCAGTCGTATGGAAGTTGCTTGCATATATTCTTTTGAAAATTCATCTAGGGCATAATGTTTTAAACGGCTTTTAATCAAGATACCAGTACCACCATGAGCTTTTCCGTCGGGATGATTTGTGTTATGGAATGAAAATCCTGGAATATTAAAGTTGTATCTATTTGTAAGGTGTGTCTCAGAATTTAACATCACATCGACGTCTTTACTTATCACAAAATTATAAACCTCAGATTTATGTTGGTTCAAACCATTTGCATTCCAAAAACAAACTTTCAAGAAACTCATTTTATTGATAGGAGGATTTGAAGCACTTGGTTCTGCGCTCTCAAAAGCTCTTGTATTGTGTTTTGCATGGTTGACATTATGTTAGTCATGTTTTCATTAAGAGAGGTAATATTTTGTGTAAGCGCTTGTAACAGGTTTTCTAACCCTCCCGTATTTTGGGGTATATTAGGCTGCATATTTTCTGACTTCAAAACACCAGCGTAAGAGTTGGTTCCAGATTTAGCCGTGTTTAATTGTGTGAAATTTGTATTCATTGTCGTAGAGTTCTAATTTTCATTATTACGGGCTACTTAATTTACTGGTGTAGGAAAATCTATGTTACCCGCAGATAATTCTTTGTAAACTGGGCATCCCCGATAATTCGCCGTATGGTCGCCACCACAGTTTCCACATTTCTTTTTGAGACCCTTTTGGATAATATCACATTGTGATGAAGAATGCAAGTCTCCGCATGCAACACATACAGTGCGTAGAGTACAATAATTCCTCGTATGTCCAAACTCTTGACAGTTACCACACTGGACGGGTCGATTTCGCTTGAGAGGTTCCTCAATAGTTATTCTACGTGAGTTTCATTCCCTTTTAGTTTTTTATCATCTGGATCTAACTCTACTCTAAACATTGGTTGAGGAGTTTTGTCTCTGTTAAATATATTTATTACTACTTTCGTTTTATAGCCCAATTCTTCCAGGGCCTCCTTGATTTCGTTAGGTTCTACACTGGACTCTATACCCTTTATGACCACTATAAGGCCCTTACTACTTTTCAGCTGATATGTGTAGAAATTCTTCATGCCGTCGTTTAAGTATTGAGAGATTTTTCTATAATCCTCCTCAGTGTATATGACTATTTTCGTTTCATGCGAAAATATTGGGACGATGTGGAAATTATTTTTTCCAACAAGATCAATTAATATTTTTACCAAATTATTAGAACTAGGTTCCCGAAGGAAGATTGGTGGTGGCTTTAATGGTTTCTGATTAGAATTACCATTTTTAACAGACTTAATATTGTCATCTTCACTCAAAAGCGCGAAACGATTATTATTCAAGGGACTTGTAGTTAGTTTCTGTTTTTTAAAAGGTGTCTCCTTTTTTTGTGGACTTAAAATTCTTTTATTAATACTTATGTATCTAAGCATACCTGGTAATACTGCTGGTTTTGTTGTGGTTATATTTCTTACATCCTTTGGAATGGCACCCTTCGATGCACCATTGTTACTACTTACGGTTTTATTAGTGTTAATTACACTTGCGCTCTCACTAGAATTTGTTTTCTGTGGTTTATTTAAAGCTTGTGTATACATGTTTAACTCTGATGTTGTTGTTGTGTTTAACACAGGAGTATTGTTCTTTATATTGGAATTTTTTGTATTCTCTTTTGTGATATTGATTGCATATTATTTGCATCATATAATTGAAGAGCGGGGGAACAAGAGCGAGCTCTCTCAATAGGTTTGGCGGTTAAATAATGTTTATTGTAATTGCGATCAGTTATATTTTTTTGATCACTCTCCCCACTGAGAAATATGTATGCATTTCTGCCGTATGCTCTTTCACTCAAATCAAATCATATGCTCTTTCACTCAAATCAAAAGAAAAGGAACACAAACACACTTTCTTATTAATTTAAATCTATTTTTGATAATTTAACAATTTTTTTTGGCACTATTTGTTTGTTTTTTTTACACTGTTTTAGGTGCACAATTTGTTTTTTTTTATTATTTTTCTTTAAGCGTCCAAATCGCCAAATATTGTATTATTTTTAATTTTAAAAAAAACTTTAACACTTTTAACTTCAATAAAAGTACGGAGCGAGCTAAAAACACGTCTGTCTCTTAAGAAAGAAAAACGAATGTCAAGTACAATACTAAAACGTATTTTGATATTTAATAGTAAACAAATGCTTGCTCCCGGCATAACCGTTAACGTACAGAGATATATTCTGTATAAAAAACAAAAACCTACAAATAGTCAACACTTAAAACTAAATAATAAAAAACAGATAAATCACGGTATCTTAATTGAGATCAACATTGAGTATAACGAACTGTCCAATTAAACAATGAACAAATATAAATTAACCCATCTTTGTGATAAGTTAATGTTGATATTTTAGTTGTCTTTAGGACATAATTTTTTTAATTTATCCTAGATTGATGTAATTTTGTTTCTAGTATATAATGGAGACTGTGTCTTCCCTGCAATTTGAATTTATGATTCATTAGAATGTTGTCATGTGCGGCCAGATTATTCACAAATCTCCTCTGGAGAGACATTGCATAATTACAAAAAGGCACAGCATCTGATTTCCCATAGATATATGAGTTGGAGTAACGCTTCGTACGATTTGCATAATTCTTGTATAAACAAGAATTATTTTCTCAGGATCCTTCTTTCGAATACTTCCAATTCCCTTGCCACTATTGGTGAAATAGTAAACCAGATTGGAAAAGCATATACCAAGGCGGACCTGATTGCAACTTTATATAGTAATAACTTTGTATTACTGGAAAGATATTTACTGTTGAACAGACTGGAGAACATACAAGCAATTCGTTTGGCTTTCGTAAGAATAGTTCTGGCGTGATTGTTAAATTTGTGTAGTTTATCAAACCAGGTATTTTATAGATGATTTAAATTGAATTTCAATGTCATCCATATAAAGATATAGAAGCTTACTTTCCGGGACCACAAATCTTGCACATTTCGAATACAGATGGCCTCAGATTTGGATGCATTTATCTTAATACCCCATTTTTTGTAGTAGTTACATATCTCCTCCAGGTGAGCGGCAGCTTTAAGCAGTGCGCGGTGCGGATATTCATCATGCGCGTATAACAGGCAATCGTCAGCATATAGTATTGCAGCAGAACTATTTGTCAGGTGGGGAAAATCATAGAGAAACAGATTAAATAACATAGCCGCCAAGACGCTCCCCTGAGGGACACACAACCATAGTCGGACAGACAGTTTTTTGTCTGAACTCTGAATGAACGGTTCGAGAAATAATTTTGGAATAATTTTATCAAGAATGGGTCAACTTCCAGCTCAATCAATTTGTATAAAATACCCTTATGAAAGGCAGTATCAAAGGCTTTCTCAATATCAAGATATGGCCACAGTACATGATTTTTCGCGCAGATAACGAACGATGTCATTATGAAATTTCAGAAGTGCGTGTTGTGTTGAGTGGTAACGTTGGAATCCAAATTGATATGATGAAATTGGGTTAATAATAAATTCACTTTCCAGCTTTGCCTTCAGTATGTGTTCAAAAATTTTCCCTATATTAGACAAGAGGGATATAGGTCAAAAATCATTCACAGTGTTGCTAACCGCCTTTTTCTTAAGTGGAATTATTTTCGCAGATTTCCATACGTCTGGAAAATAGCAGTTGTTGAGACACTTATTAAAAATGATGACTAGGAACTGTAGAACAAGATCAGGAAACTTTCTAATTAAGAAATTGGACACACCATCAAAACCAGAAGATTTTTTATTGTTTAACCCATTAATTATATTTTTAACCTTTTGCACGCTTGTAAAGTGGTAAGCATCATTATTGTCCAAAGAATTAAACATAATGTTAAACTGATAAATATGTGGCAACGCAGCATTTGTATATGAAGTAATTCGATGGTCCCTTCCCTGTAGATGCCAGAATAGTACTCCTTAAAATGATCGGCTATTTCCCTCTCATTAATCACAGTACGGTATCAGCAGTGATCTGTTGGCAAAAGGGTGATTTTTTCCTTCCAACAATTTGGTACACACGTCGAAAAGCATTTGGACCAGGTCTTATCTTCTCCAATATACCATTAAATCTCTCGGCTTGCTCCAAATTAACCAGTTCCTTAATTATATTCTTCAGAAGTTGAATTTGCTTTGATATTATACTGATGGCTGTATCTATTTCCAGTGCGGTGAAATATTTTTTTTAAGTTTTTTTGCCATCTATGTTTAATTTTAAAAAAATTTACGTATATTTTCAGAAATAGGAATCTTAAAGTTTGAATGAATTATTCTTTCTGAATGAACATTGTGGATGTGTGTAAGATTCGCATTAAATTGGTCAATTAATGTATCTAATTCGCTGTTTGACAGATTTATATACTTGGATGACATATTGTCGTTGGCCGAAATTTCCAGGTCTCGACGAAATTGAGACCAATTTGTGTTTTTATACAACATAAAATGGCGTGGGTTATTTAGGATAATTTGCCCACATTGCAAATCTATTTCCAATTTTATTGGAAAGTGGTCCGAGAATGTTGGGCAACTACATATTCTTAAGTTGGTAATTCCAGAGGCAGTAAAATGCGGACAAAGCAGAAAATGGTCCAAAAAGGAGGGACCATTAGGGTATGACGGCGCATTATCACAAATACGTGAAACATCAAATGAGTGATCAAGTAACCAGTCATTTAAAATTCTACCATTGCAGTTCTGAAATGAGTCGCCCCAACTTGGATGCCTGGCGTTTAAATCCCCGCCCAGTATGAATCCATCAAAATCACCAGCTGTCTGCAACAAGTTTAAACGTAGAAATATTGCATGGAATATATATTGAGCCAACTAAAATTCTCTTCCGAGAATTATCCATATTTAGTTCTATTTGAATTAATTTAACTTTTAGCTCTGTATCATTAAAGTTTATAATATTGTATGCAATAGATTCCTTAATAAACCCACTCCAAGAGTTGAGTTGTCATATACAAAGTTAAATCCTCTTAATTGTAATCTTTGGTTTTTGCGTAAATGGCATTCTTGAAGAAATGCTAGTCAATTTTATTATGTGAAAGAGTATTCAGCAAGTCAATTTGTCGACTGGAGTCGACAAGTGAGCGTACATTGAATGTGAGAAAATTTAAATGTCTATGGAACATAATTGTCATTTACTTTTTTTAAAAGACGTAAGAACTCATCCTTCGCTTCATTTTTCTGCATATTCCTATAATCATTCAGGAATTTATGAATTTCTTGTTCCAGCGTTAGTTCCTCAGGTTCAAGAAAGAATTTTGACAATTTAAAGAATTCCTCTACAATTGGGGAGCTCCTATTTTTGGAATTATGATTTAAATTGGATTGAAAAAAGCTTGCAAAAGTTAAACCGGGTGAAACCGTGGTGGATTTTATTGCCTTGCTAACATTACTACTTACTAGCAATTTGTCTCTCCGCGCTTTATCCATGCGTTCAAGTTTACCCTTTACATATTTCTTATAAGCGACACAGCCTCTCCAATTCGCTGGATGCCCCTCCTCACCACAGTTAACGCAGATCGGTTTTTTGTCTTGTACTTGAGATAACCCACAATCACCAGGAGGATGAGATTTATCACATTTCACACATTTAAAATCAGAGTTACAATTTCGTGCAACATGACCCCAGAGCTGACATCTATGGCATTGTATTTCATGGTTCTTTCTTTTCGGTTTCTCCCATATCACAGTTTGATTTAGTAAGTATTTAATGTGAGTAATATCAGTTAATTTCTTTCCAGGTGCAAGAACAACGAGGAACAGACCAGTATCCACTTTGTTTTTTCTTGATAGTGCCGTTGTAAATGTATTAATATTGTTTACAGTGTCTGGGACGAGTTGGTCTAAAGCACTTTTAATTTCTTGTACATCCGTCTTATAATACAAGCCACGCAAAACCAAAGAAATTTGTTTAAATTCTTTAGGAGTAAAAGAATATTTTATTTTTTTTTCCCTAAGGAGGGCCATCATCTCATTATGAACAGGGTCTGCAATATAAAGTTTGCTCTTATGTTTATTTACATTCTTAATCTTATAAATAATTTCCGGTGACTTAGCCTCTAGTTGCGCCACAAGGTGTGTTACATTAACATTGTACAGGAAAATTGGAGGACAAAATCCTCCTTTTTGTTTAGCATTGTCCTTAGCAGGGTCAACATTCGTCACTCCCCCTCGAGCAACACTATCATTAACATCGCCTGTGTAATCAAATTCAAGCTCACCTAAAAGAGCAAATCTATTCTGGCTACTGGTAGCACTTCCATATCCAGTTCCCATGCGTCCAATAGATTCAGAAAATTCAATCTTAGATGGAGAATTATCACCACCAAGTCTCATTCTTTTAGCCGCAATATTGTCATTAGAGGAAACCTTCTCACGATCCGCACCATCGCTGATGTCCGCATCTTCATGTTCCATGGTGGAGAAATATTAGCCTCGTATGGGCCCCCACTCTCATACAAACAAAAAAAATTCCGTAATTCGGAAATAATTTAAAAAATGTACAAATAAAATTAAAACATCAGAAATAAAATCACAAAGTATACAGAGGCGACACGCCAAAAAAAAATATATTTGTCTCTTTCTCTCGAAACAATTTCAACTGGTTTGGTTTTGTGCTTATTTATATAGTTGTTTGTTTTAACGCACTATCTGTATTAAACCGCAAATTTGTTTTCTCTTTCTATCGAAACAATTTCAAAAAAAGCTGATTTTAGTGTTTTTGAACTGTCAAATTTGACACCTCTGTATACTTTGTGATAAAATTCTCGCTTGATGTTCTCGTGCGAGAAGTTGTCAATCCATCTTAAACAGTTTACAAACAAGCAATTGTTTACTAAAGCCTAGTACTCCGTTCATACGTGCGAAAAATCATGGTTTTTTCAACGCCCGTGAACAAAACAACCTGAAGAAAACAAACCGGAAACAGCTGATTGTTTTTTGTTGCAGTAGATGTTTTTATTTGTTTTGGTGTGGTGAATATAAAAAATAAAATTTGTTATTGTAATACTTTGTTAAAATGTCAAAATGAAGTTTGTTACAAATGAACAAACCGCAACATAACCTTAAAATAAAATAATCATAAAAAAAATTTTAATAACTTTGATATATACAGAAAAAAATTGCCAAATTTCATCATATCGGGAAACAGAAATGATAAGTGGACACTCATAGCAATCGAATGGCATACTAACTTCTTTTAGAAAAACTTAAACGTAGGGAGCAGGCCCATTCAAACTTTGATGCCATGAAAAAATGTTTTAAATTGGATAAGTGGACACCCATAGGAATCGAATGGCATACTAAGAATGTTTGGAAAAACTTGAACGTGGGGGGTAGGTCCATTCAAACATTGATGTCATGAAAAAATTGTTCATGAAAAATTTAAAATTAGAAAATATATTGCCACAACTATAGAAGGCGTTGGGCATCATATCTGGGAACGGGCACGATAAGTGGACACCCGCAGGAATCTAATGGCATACAGAGAATGTATGGAAAAACTTGAACTTGGGGGGTAGGTCCATTCAAACATTGATGTCATAAACATTTTTCATAAAAAATTAAAAATTAGAAAATATATTGCCACAATTATACAAGGCGTTGGGCATCATATCTGGGAACGGGCACGATAAGTGGACACTCATGGGAATCGAATGACATAGAAAGAATGTTTAGAAAAACTTGATCGAAGGGAGTAGGCCCATTCAAACTTTGATGTCATAAACATTTTTCATAAAAAATTTAAAATTAGAAAAAAATTGCCACAATTATACAAGGCGTTGGGCATCATATCTGGGAACGGGCACGATAAGTGGACACTCATAGGAATCGAATGGCATACAAAGAATGTTTGGAAAAACTTGAACGTGGGGGGTAGTTCCATTCAAACTTTGATGTCATAAACATTTTTCATAAAAAAATTTAAATTAGAAAATTAATTGCCACAATTATACAAGGCGTTGGGCATCATATCTGGGAACGGGCACGATAAGTGGACACTTGTAGGAATCGAATGGCATAATAACTTCTGTTGCATTAATTTGATTAATTCATGTATTAAAATTCAATCTTTTAAGAAAAATTTTCAATGTGTGTTTTACAAGAAACATGAAGATAGAGATGTACAATCAAGTATTCAGATTAACCTTCGCTTTACCAATACCCACCCGGGTGACCACATCGTTTTTATTGGTTTAATATTTTTTTTAATTTTGTTCCGATTTAAATGAAATTTATACTCACTGAACAAATTTTAAGGTTCTATAGAATTTAATAGAAACATTTTAAACTTTTTATAAGGTTTTTTAAATTTTTTAAAATTTCATTCGTCGCATATATTTATAAAAGTGTAGTGTCACCCGGGTGGGTATTGGTAAACCATGTTCATAAAAAACCTTTGGTAAAGCGAAGGTTAATAGTAATCATATGTGAGTACTTGGTACATTATACATATCAAATGCTTTTGGAAAAACGTAAACGTAAAAATTGGTACAATTGTACTTTTTTTTTGGTACAATTTGATCTTAAAAAGAACAATGGTGCACCAATGACTCATTTGATACAATTTGAAAATAAAATTTTTAAAATTATACTTATCAGTTTTTGAAATAAAGAAGAAATAGCGGCATTTGACTAGTCTTGTCACACTCGTAATTTTAAGTGTTTTTCAAACCAAAAAGTATATGAACAAGTTTAAGCCATCAGTGCACCAATGACTCATTTGATACAATTTGAAAATAAAATTTTTAAAATTATACTTATCAGTTTTTGAAATAAAGAAGAAATAACGGCATTTGACTAGTTTTGTCACACTCGTAATTTTAAGTGTTTTTCAAACCAAAAAGTATATAAACAAGTTTAAGCCAATATTATTGCCATTTTTCTGCTGTGGCTAAAAAATGTTAGATGGGTGACAAAAATTCGATAATTTTAACTACGATGCTATATTATTAATTGAATATCTGTTGCTAGAACCAAAAGAATGAGTGTGAAGAGAATTTTTTTTTTGAAATTCCAGTGAAATTTCGGGATTTTTTTAATGTTACAATGAACAGTGGCAATGAATAAATTTGGATTGATTCCATTACATCCATTCATTCTTTTGGTTCTAGCAACAGACATTCAGTTGATAATACAGCATCGTAGTTAAAATTATCGAATTTTTGTCACCCATCTAACATTCTATAGCCACAGCAGAAAAATGGCAATAATATTGGCTTAAATGTGTACCAAGTACTTACATATGATTACTATTAATCTGAATACTTACTTGATTGTACATCTCTATCTTCATGTTTCTTGTAAAACACACATTGATAATTTTTCTTAAAATATTGAATTTTAATACATGAATTAATCAAATTAATAAATGAATGCAACAGAAGTTATTATGCCATTCGATTCCTACAAGTGTCCACTTATCGTGACCTTTCCCAGATATGATGCCCAACGCCTTGTATAATTGTGGCAATTTATTTTCTAATTTTAAATTTCTTATGAAAAATGTTTATGACATCAAAGTTTGAATGGGCCTACTCCCTACGATCAAGTTTTTCTAAACATTCTTTCTATGCCATTCGATTCCTATGAGTGTCCACTTATCGTGCCCGTTCCCAGATATGATGCCCAACGCCTTGTATAATTGTGGCAATTTTTTTTCTAATTTTAAATTTTTTATGAAAAATGTTTATGACATCAAAGTTTGAATGGACCTACCCCCCAGGTTCAAGTTTTACCAAACATTCTTTGTATGCCATTAGATTCCTATGAGTGTCCGCTTATCGTGCCCGTTCCCAGATATGATGCCCAACGCCTTGTATAATTATGGCAATATATTTTCTAATTTTAAATTTTTCATGAAAAATTTGTTCATGACATCACTGTTTGAATGGACCTACCCCCCAAGTTCAAGTTTTTCCAAACATTCTCTGTATGCCATTAGATTCCTACGGGTGTCCACTTATCGTGCCCCTTCCCAGATATGATGCCCAACGCCTTGTATAATTGTGGCAATTTTTTTTCTAATTTTAAAAAATGTTTATGACATCAAAGTTTGAATGGACCTACCCCCCAGGTTCAAGTTTTTCCAAACATTCTTTGTATGCCATTAGATTCCTATGAGTGTCCGCTTATCGTGCCCGTTCCCAGATATGATGCCCAACGCCTTGTATAATTATGGCAATATATTTTCTAATTTTAAATTTTTCATGAAAAATTTGTTCATGACATCAATGTTTGAATGGACCTACCCCCCAAGTTCAAGTTTTTCCAAACATTCTCTGTATGCCATTAGATTCCTACGGGTGTCCACTTATCGTGCCCCTTCCCAGATATGATGCCCAACGCCTTGTATAATTGTGGCAATTTATTTTCTAATTTAAAATTTTTTATGAAAAATGTTTATGACATCAAAGTTTGAATGGACCTACCCCCCACGTTCAAGTTTTTCCAAACATTCTTTGTATGCCGTTAGATTCCTATGAGTGTCCGCTTATCGTGCCCGTTCCCAGATATGATGCCCAACGCCTTGTATAATTATGGCAATATATTTTCAAATTTTAAATTTTTCATGAAAAATTTGTTCATGACATCAAAGTTTGAATGGACCTACCCCCCAAGTTCAAGTTTTTCCAAACATTCTCTGTATGCCATTAGATTCCTACGGGTGTCCACTTATCGTGCCCCTTCCCAGATATGATGCCCAACGCCTTGTATAATTGTGGCAATTTATTTTCTAATTTAAAATTTTTTATGAAAAATGTTTATGACATCAAAGTTTGAATGGACCTACCCCCAACGTTCAAGTTTTTCCAAACATTCTTTGTATGCCGTTAGATTCCTATGAGTGTCCGCTTATCGTGCCCGTTCCCAGATATGATGCCCAACGCCTTGTATAATTATGGCAATATATTTTCTAATTTTAAATTTTTCATGAAAAATTTGTTCATGACATCAATGTTTGAATGGAGCTACCCCCCAAGTTCAAGTTTTTTAAAACATTCTCTGTATGCCATTAGATTCCTACGGGTGTCCACTTATCGTGCCCCTTCCCAGATATGATGCCCAACGCCTTGTATAATTGTGGCAATTTTTTTTCTAATTTTAAATTTTTTATGAAAAATGTTTATGACATCAAAGTTTGAATGGACCTACCCCCCAGGTTCAAGTTTTTCCAAACATTCTTTGTATGCCATTAGATTCCTATGAGTGTCCGCTTATCGTGCCCGTTCCCAGATATGATGCCCAACGCCTTGTATAATTATGGAAATTTATTTTCTAATTTTAAATTTTTCATGAAAAATTTGTTCATGACATCAATGTTTGAATGGACCTACCCCCCAAGTTCAAGTTTTTCCAAACATTCTCTGTATGCCATTAGATTCCTACGGGTGTCCACTTATCGTGCCCCTTCCCAGATATGATGCCCAACGCCTTGTATAATTGTGGCAATTTATTTTCTAATTTAAAATTTTTTATGAAAAATGTTTATGACATCAAAGTTTGAATGGACCTACCCCCCACGTTCAAGTTTTTCCAAACATTCTTTGTATGCCGTTAGATTCCTATGAGTGTCCGCTTATCGTGCCCGTTCCCAGATATGATGCCCAACGCCTTGTATAATTATGGCAATATATTTTAAAATTTTTCATGAAAAATTTGTTCATGACATCAATGTTTGAATGGACCTACCCCCCAAGTTCAAGTTTTTCCAAACATTTTCTGTATGCCATTAGATTCCTACGGGTGTCCACTTATCGTGCCCGTTCCCAGATATGATGCCCAACGCCTTGTATAATTGTGGCAATTTTTTTTCTAATTTAAAATTTTTCATGAAAAATGGTTATGACATCAAAGTTTGAATGGACCTATCCCCTAATTAAAAGTTTTTCAAATAGTTAATGGCATTCGATTCCTACGACAGTCTATATCCCGTTTCTGTTTCCCGGTATGATGCCCATTGTCTTATATAAATTTGGCAATTTTTTTCTAAATTAATATTTCCATAGCCCTAAACTCTACTCATGAACATCCTATTTATATTCTTATTTAACGATGTGGTACGTATGTCTTGATATAATTTTTGTAAATGCATTTAAAAATTATTATTTGTCATTGTTTGTTTTTTTAGTTTATTTTAAGGTTATGTTGCGGTTTGTTAAAAACTTTCAAACCAACAAACTTTTACAATAACAAATATATAGTGTGTTATATTCACCACACAACAAATAAAGTTGTTTGTGTAAAACATCAACAACATACGTATAATCAGCTGTTACCGGTTTGTTTTCTCCAGGTTGTTTTGTTTACGGGCGTGTTTTTTCATGCGAAAAATTTTATATGCTGTTTGACAGCTAGCTGTTGCTTTTAATTTCGTGCGAAAGAAGTGCTGCGTATGTTATTTCGTGTGGAAAAATAAGGTTGCCAGATGTATTTCACATGTTTTCCACAATAAAAACAGAGTACAACTTTTGCGAAATTATTTCGCATATATTTCAATCCAAATATTTTATATGTAGTTTGACAGCATTTCGCACGAAATTTTGAACAGAGTACCTAGCTTAAATGCAAAAACTGTCGTGTCAGTGTTAAATTTTAATTCACATTAGTGTGATGTTAATGCAAATTAACTCTATCGTCTGTCTACGGTATAAGACTAAAAACCACAAAGTATACAGAGGCGTCACGAGACAGAAAATAATATACATAGTTCTATATTTGTTTAATTTTTAGTAACTGCCCTTTTCATTTTGTTTTAGTCTTAATTTTCTGCCGCAATAATTCAATTTCTTTCCGATTTAGTTTGATGCAATCATTTATTTTTGTAATATTTTACTTTTAATTGCTATTGTACATGTGGAGTTTTATTTTGTAAACGTAAAAAACAACCAAGGATTTTGTTTCATTTAAATTTACACGTAAACAATAAACACATTTTTATAATTTTCCATTTTAAAAAATTTTGTGCCACAGACTACGAAAAAATTGTCTTACAAATTTATTTGTTTGTTTTGTCCACATTTCTTTGTCTACCAAATTCGTGTTGTATATAGCGTTTTGCTTTAACACATCACTGATATAGTAGTACAAAATATATTGCTATCTCTTTTTATTTCATATTTCATCTGCAATTCTTATGAGAAGCAGACGTGTTTTTTATTCGCTCCGCGATTTAAGTGGTTTCAGTGAAAATTTAAATAAAAAGGAAAAATTTAGCGATTGGACGCAAAAATAAATAAATATTTCTCTAAGTGTTTAATATAAACAAACAAAAAAAATATACAATATAACAAAAAAAATAGAAATTTGTTTAAAAGTACTTTGTTTATTTTCTTTTTTCAAATTTCGTTAAATTACTGTGAGCATATGAACTCTCATAATGAGAGTAGACTCAGTTTAAACGGTAGAAATGCCTACATATTTTTGAACGGGGAGGGTGAAAATAGAAGTGCTAACAAAAATATAAGAGATCCAGACTTTAACAAAAATTATTTAACCGCCAAACCGATTGAGAGAACGCGCCCTTGTTCCCCCGTGATACAAATACATGAGAACAATATTGCACACACATCATCACCTAGTAATGCTCGTTTAGAACAAAGCATAAAAGAAAATAAAAAGTGTTCTGGTACAACAACAAATACTGCAGTAGATATAACAGAGTCGACAATGATAAATACACAAGCTTATGATAATCCACTAACAAAACCTAGTGAGAGTTTTAATGTATTTAACACTCAAAATACCGTGATGGAAGATAATGGTACATCAAGGGGTGCTATACCTAAGGTTGGAAATAAGATAAGTAAAACTAAATCTCCAGTTCAAACAGGTATGCTTAGATATATAAGAATTAATAAGCGAAATTTAAGTCCCCAGAAAAGTCTGCCTTCTGAGAAAAAGCAAAAAATTACTGATAACCCCTTGAAAAGTAACCGTTTTGCTCTCTTGGGTGAGGAAGATTCTAATCATCAAAAAAATGATGATAAATCCATCCGTAAACCGTTAAAACCACCACCAATATTTCTTCGTGAAACTAGCTCTAATAGCTTAGTGAAATCATTTATTGAACTCATTGGAAAAAATAATTTTCATATTGTTCCAATAAGAACGTGTGCAAGAGACAAAAATAGTTGTATACACTGAGGATTGTTATAGAAAAATCTCTCAACACCTAAATGACAGTAAGAAAAACTTTTATACATATCAACTTAAGAGTTGCAAGGGCTTGATAGTAGTCATAAAAGGTATAGAGTCCAGTGTAGATACAAACGAAATCAAGGAGGCCCTGGAAGAATTGGGCTATCAGACAAAGAATGTAGTCAATATCTTTAATAGAGACAAGGTTCCTCAGCCAATGTTTAGGGTTGAGTTAGAGCCTGATGATGGGAAATTAAAAAAGAATGAAACTCACCCTATATACACTCTAAGATATTTGTTGAATCGTAGAGTAAATATAGAGGAACCTCTTAAGCGTAATCGTCCAGTTCAGTGTAGCAATTGTCAGGAATTTGGACATACACGTAATTATTGTACCCTACGCACAGTATGTGTTGCATGTGGAGGCCTGCACTCTTCGTCACAATGTGATATAGTTGAGAATGGTCTCAGTAGGAAATGTGGTAACTGCGGTGGAGATCATTCCGCTAATTATCGCGGATGCCCGGTCTACAAGGAGTTACTAAAAAGATTAAGAGAGAGGCAAAAGCTGTTGAGAGGTGAAATAGTTGAATCAACACCTACAAATTCGGTATCTACATCTAGACCACTAAGCTCTGGAGTAGATCTTTCAAATGATAAAATAAATGCGGCTTATCCAGTATTACAGGAAAATGGCCAGGGAGCTACAATTAATGCTGGAGCCAGCTCATACGCCAGTATTTTAAAAACGGGTTATCAAAAGCCAAAAGTCCCCCAAAATATGGGAGGGTTGGAAAACCTAATGCAAGCACTTACTGAGAATATTTCCTCTCTTAATCAAAATATGACTAACTTCATGTCATCCATGCAAAACACAATATAAGACCTTCTGAGAGCACAGAACTAAATGATTCAAATTCTATTAACAAGAAAATGATTTTTTTGAAGATATGTTTCTGGAATGCAAATGGTTTAAACCAGCACAAATCGGAAATTTCCCATTTTATGTTAAATAAAAGCATCGATGTGATGTTAATTTCGGAGACACATCTTACAAATAGATATAACTTTAATATATCAGGATACTCATTTTATTACACAAACCATCCGGATGGTAAGGCACATGGCGGTACCGATATCATAATTAGAAACCGATTGAGACACTATGCCCTAGATCCGTTTTCAAAGGATTATATGCAAGCAACATCCATTCGCCTTGAATACCCAGCTGGAGACTTAACTCTGAGCTCTATATATTGACGAGTACAAAATACACAAATTTCTCTCTTTGGAAGGCAACGAGGAACATTAAGCCACCGGTAGAGGCACAAAGCGCTTTAAGAAAAGCTGACGGAACCTGGGCACGAAGTGCTATAGAAAAAGCCTCAGTATTTGCTGAACATTTAAGTGAAGTATTTCAACCCAACTCCACGGCAAATGAGTTTGAACTAGAAGAACTGCCAGCTTCAACAATGGCTAATGCAGCCTAATTCGATATTAGTCCTGAGGATGTTAATAGAGTAATTAAAAATAAATTAGACTTGAAAAATCACCGGGATATGATTTAATAACGCCATCAATGATTAAGAACCTACCAAATGTGGCAATAATTGTGCTATCTATATTGTTTAATGCGATCTTGAAACTAGGAATTTATCCAAAAAATTGGAAAATTTCTCAAATAATAATGATACCTAAACCGGGTAAAGATTTAACCCTGCCATCTTCTTATAGATCTATTAGCCTACTCCCTTGTTTGTCGAAGATATTCGAGAAAATATTCCAGGAAAAGATAATACCTTTTTTGAATGATGGAAACATTATCCCAGTACACCAATTTGGTTTCCGTGAACATCATGGCACCATTGAACAGGTCAATCGTTTAACTGGAAAGATTAGAAAATCTTTTGAATTAAAGAAATATTGTTCTGCCGTCTTTTTAGACGTTGCTCAGGCTTTTGACAAGGGCATAAGGGTCTAGTACATAAAATCAAATGTTTACTACCACTATGTACTCATAAATTGCTGGAGTCTTATTTATCGAATAGACTTTTCAGAGTTAAGTACAATGATTATGTGACGAGAGAATACAAGATTGGAGTTGGCGTTCCACAGGGAAGTGTACTAGGACCTACGCTGTATTTGATTTACACCTCCGACCTCCCTACGTGCGATAAACTAACAATTTCAACATTTGCTGATGATACCGCCATTATTAGCTCAGACGAAAACCCACGCATGGCATCTAGTCAACTGCAGAATTACCTCGTACGTGTGGAGTCATGGTTGAAAAACTGGCGAATAAAGGTAAATGAGCTGAAAAGTATACATGTTACGTTCGCTCTAAGAAGAGGAAATTGCCCACCTGTCACACTCAACAACGTTAATATACCGCAGTCTGATTATGTCACCTACCTTGGTATTCATCTGCATAGACGGCTTACTTGGAGCCGACACATAGAAACCAAGAGACTTCACATGAAGTTAAAAGCCTCTAGCTTTCATTGGTTAATCAGTGACCAATAAAAATTAAGCCTTGAATATAAATATATTAGCACACACAGTACAGAAAATATATCTCTAAGAACACCAGAAGATATCGATATCTCACTGAAAAATTTTGAACAAAACTTAAAACTGGCTGTTGAACACGCCACTCAAATAACCCAACAAATAAGATACAATAGACTCTATTCTGCAGACATTGAACAGTTATTAGCTGAAAAAAAAGAGTTCGTCGAGAGTGGCAACTCTATAGATCCCCTCAACTTAAAACGGAGCTTAGAAAATGTCGCAAACGCCTCAGTATGCTTCTTCACAAACGCAAAACTGAATCGATTAATAAATATCTGGAGAACTTAGATGCCACCCAGTACTCAAACTACTCTCTATGGCGAGCTACAAATAAATTAAAAAGACCTGTTATGAGCAGACCTCCTCTACGTAATTCTAGTGGAGGCTGGGCGAGAAACGATACTGAAAAAGGAAACCTTTTTGTTAGTCATCTAAAGAATGTATTTTCCCCAAACGAGTCAAACGACATAATAGAGTTACCACCTACATTACCCCATATTACTGCAGCTGAACCACTTCGTTTTGAGATTTCAGAGATTAACAAGGCTATTGTTGATTTAAACTCCAAAAAATCACCTGGTATTGATAAAATCAGTAACAAGATGCTCCTCGAGCTACCCCAAATTGCATTAAGAATAATCATATTTATTTTTAATGCTATATTACGCCTTGAACATTATCCACCAGAATGGAAGGTTTCTTTAGTTACAATGATACCTAAGCCGGGAAAAGATCACAGTAAAGTAGAATCATATATACCCATTAGCCTATTGTCAAATATATCAAAGCTATTCGAAAAACTGTTAATGCACAAGTTAAAGCCGATAGTGAATCATTTTGATTGTATTCCAACTCATCAATTCGGATTTCGAGAAAAACATAACACCATAGAACAAACTCACAGGTTGGTAGAAATCATATCCAAGACATTTGATGAAAAAAAATATTGTTCTGCACTCTTCATCGACGTTTCGCAAGCCTTCGACAAAGTATGGCATGAAGGATTATCCATAAAAATAAAACAATATTTACCAGTGAACACACACAAGCTTCTAGAAAGTTATTTAAGTCATCGAAAGTTCGTTCTTAAAGAGGGAGACTTCATAAGTTCACCACAGCCTATTGAAGCAGGCGTACCCCAAGGAAGTATACTGGGTCCCTTCCTATATTTGCTATATACTTGTGATATGCCTACAAACAGTCGAACCCACATATCTACTTTTGCTGATGACACAGCTATACTAGCCATTCATGAAAACCCTCAAGAAGCATCTGTACTGTTACAAGACCATATACTCGACATAGAAAGGTGGTTAAAACAATGGAGAATAAAAGTAAACGAGCAAAAATGTATACATCTTACATTCACATTGCGTAGAGAATCGTGCCCTCCAATCCTAATAAATAATCATATAATACCTCAACAAACTGAAGTTATATATCTAGGTCTGCATCTAGACCGACGTCTTACCTGGAAAAAGCATATAGATACGAAACTGACTCAAATGAAGTTAAAATTACTACAAATTTACTGGCTAATTGGTAAAAACTCGAGATTGAGTTTAGATTGCAAACTTTTGCTGTACAGCTCAATAATAAAACCCATATGGTGCTATGGAATTCAATTATGGGGCACGGCCTCAGCTTCTAATATTGAAAAAATTCAAAGATTCCAAAATAAAATATTACGAATGATAACAGCAGCGCCTTGGTATGTGAGAAATATTAACATTCATAAGGACCTAGGTGTCTCCCTGGTGAAAAATGAAATAAAAAAACAAGCGGAGTCATATTTTAAAAAGTTAGAAGTTCACCCAAACCCACTTGCACGAACATTAATGGGAAGTAATGGCTACATCCGACTAAGAAGAAGGAATCCAACAGACCTGCGCTAATGATAGGATGTATAAATTAAACAAAATTTTTCGTCCAACTGTGGTGGGACGTAAATAAAAAAATAATATTTAGATTTAAGATTTGAACAAATTATTGATAGTTCACATTATTTTGTGAAGATACAATAAATAAAATATGAAAATAAAAAAAAAAAAAAAAAAAAAAAATATAAAGTCATCCTGTATAAGACCGTTTTAAAACCAATTTGGACATATGGAATTCAATTATGGGGAATGGCTAGCAACACCAGTATTGATATTATACAGAGGGCCCAATCTAAAATTCTTAGGACCATGACGGGAGCACCATGGTACATAAGAAATGAAAACATCCACAGAGACCTAGAAGTGACATTGGTAAAGGAAAAGTTCAAGAAAGTCCGTGAGAAATATATTGTGAAGCTGCGAAACCATCCCAATACGCTTGCAAGACAACTTGTGCAGACCCAAACCCGATCCAGGCTCCGTAGAGCAGATCTACCACCCCGCTATGATGAGTGACAGTTTACCATAATGGCTCTCTTGCTGAAGAGCAAATAGTTTTAATTTTAGTTATAAGATTTAAATACTTATTGTAAGGTCAAAATAGACAGATTCAATAAATCAATAAAGAGTTAAAAAAAAAAAATCTCTTTTTATGAGAACTGCCCTAACATCTGATTTGGAGTTTTTTAAACGTCAAATTTGACACTTCTGTATATTCTGTGCTAAAAACTTCAACAAATAATACTAAATGCACGCACGCGTCATATAACGGGACATCATTCTCAAGAACACTTAAGGCCTAGTTAGTTTGTACGTTCCGAATTATTAACAAAAGAATAAATAATATAATATTTAAAAAAAAAACATGGAAATTTAATAAAATAAATATAAATTTCTTTTAATGTATGTACTATGTATGTAAAAAAATTAGTTTAAATCATTAACAAAAAATATATGTACAGATGTATTTATAAAAATGTTCACAATAATATGTTGAAGGTCTAAATACAAAAAACACTAAAAATAGTAACAAAATCACCAAGATGGTTTTTTGGTTATTATTTTAAAAACAGCTGATACGATCTTACGGAAAAACTAACTACAATATAACAGCATTCAGAACGGCACAGAACAGAAACGTTACAGAACGCAAAGACTAATGGAGCCTTTAAGCGCACCATACACTATCAAAATACTCATCAAGCACTATGGTAGTATTAGCACAAAGTATACAGAGGTGTCAAATTTGACAGTTCAAAAACACTAAAATCAGTTTTTTTGAAATTGTTTCGATAGAAAGAGAAAACAAATTTGCGGTTTAATACAGATAGTGCGTTAAAACAAAAAACTATATAAATAAGCACAAAACCAAACCAGTTGAAATTGTTTCGAGCGAAAGAGAAAAATATATTTTTTTTTGCCGTGTCGCCTCTGTATACTTTGTGGTATTAGTGAAAATGTGTTTGTATGTGTAACACCGACAACGCTTGATGGAAAATCAAAAACATTTTGATTTTTAGAATGCTTGATGTCACTTTTTGATAGTGTATGGTGTTTTCTCATCAATCACGAAGTTATTTACAAAAATATTTCAAGGTGTGAGGTTGATGAGTGTGTCGAATGAAGAGAATAATTTTTTATAGTTTATATTTCATTTATTTTTTTTGTTTTTTTTTTTTTCTTTATTCTCAAGTAAGTAAAGCGTTTTATTGAGTCTTTTTTTTCTTTACATGGAATACACATTAAAAGATGAAAAGCAACTTGCTAAATAAAAATCATATCGCACTTGATCAACAAGAGGGTATTAACTCAAAATTTTGAAAATATCTCTTTTTTCAAGAAATCAACTAACAATATCTACTGTAAAAATTTCAACGTTTTCCGATTACTCTTTCATCTTGAAAACAACATTTGAGACCATTTTCGTGATAATGTAGTGACTACTTTTATACAACAAAAAGGTATTATTTTAAGTTAATACAAAAGTTGAAATAGAAATGCATCGTATATTTTCATAAAAAAGGTATTATTTTGAGTTGAGCCTTTATTCAAGTTAAAAAAATCAAATTGTTTCATTTATATTTGGTTGTATTTTGAGTTGATACGTTTTGTTGATAAAATTGGTTTTACTTTATGATTTTAATTCGAAATGTGACTCTTTTTATAATAAAATTGTTCACATTTTTTCAGAAAAATTTTAATAACTCAAAAAATAGATTTTTTGGCAATAATTGGAAAAATTTAAAAGAAAAACAATGTAATTATATTTTTAAATGGAATTTTCATACTATGATGTATTCAGATTTTCAAATTCTCTTAAAATGTAACCACAAACAGTTTTTATCCTCTACTGAAAATTTTAAAATTTTGAGTAATACCCTCTTGTTGATCAAGTGCGATATGTTGTTAACATTGAACTGTTAAAATGATACGCAAACAATGCTTGCTCCCGGCATTTACTATAACTAACATAGAAGACTGTTAAACAAAATAAATACATAAAACTAAATAAAACAAAACCGTAAATCACATTGGCAAACAGTGAAAACCGATATCACAGATAAATTAAATGACTAACAATAATTACATGCAACATACATTGTATGTGAAAATAAATTAAATAACAGAAATGGAATTCCCAGAATTCAAAAATCACGTTAATAAAACAGTTACATTGATGAACAATAAGTACATACATAATTCGAGAGTACCATTTAAGTACAAAAAAAATAATAAATTGTCATATAAATAAATAATAAATAAATAAAATGGATGAAAAAGTGGTGAATTCATCCTCTATGGGCACCAGGAATTGCCTTGCAATAAAAATCCGGCAGCTTGAATGGATCCATGTCAGCATCCAAAGACTCCATAACAATACCAATAGGCGATATGTATCCAAATCTCGACCAGTCTGTATCTCTCCTCCTCATAAATGTCGTTCGTAAGGGAGTTAACATGGTGACCAAGATTCCCAACAAATTTCCTTTGGAGGTCGAAGGCATACGCACACAATGGTTTGACACCAGACTGGGTATATTTATATGAGTTGGAGTATCGTTTTGTATGGCTTTGAAAATTTCTTCCAATGCATTTTCGTAGAACTTTTCTTTCATGTATTTCCAATTCTTTTGCAACTATCGGTGAAATAGACAACCAGATTGGAAATGCATAAATGAGAGCTGATCTGATAGCAACCTTGTACAGAAGAAGTTTCGTGTTTTGGTGAAGGTGTGAACTATTAAATAAACTGGAAAACATGCCAATAATACGTTTAGCTTTGGTAAGTAAAATTCTTCCGTGATCATTAAATTTCATTAACTTATCAAAGTTTACTCCAAGGTACTTAATACTGGATTTAAATGGAATTTCAACGCCATTCAAGGAGAGTCTCAGAAGCTTACTTTCCGGAACCACGAATCTAGCGCATTTACCAGATGCATTTCTTTTACAAATAGCCTGAGATTTTACAGCGTTTATCTTAATACCCCACTTTCTATAATAATTATCGATTGTGTTCAGGTGAAGAGTAGCTTTACATAATGCCTGTGCTGGTGATTCATGGTTTATTATTTATTTATTCTCAACATGTTCTCGTTATTGCAATTAAAGTTGCATCCGCTATTGACATTTTTAAATACATTTTAGTGCAAATAAAAATTAAATATAATTCCCGCTATTGGTGTTAACACCAAAAAATCAAAAATAAAATGCAGATTGACGAATCATCAATCAAGTGTACATCAAATCATCAAATTACACGTACACGAAAGTGACATCAAGCACTTTGATAGTGCATGGTGCCCTTTACACAACTATTGCGTGCATAAATCATTTGCAATCATATTTGTTAAATTGTTAACTTTTTCTTTAATAAGCTTATTCTACAATTTAGTTACATTTTGCTTATGAAATGGTCTGTTGGGTAACATCTAAACCATTTTAACGACTCCAATACACATATGAAAATATAATCCAAATAAGAAAAATTAAAATATTGTCCAATTATTAACTACAGTGTTGTCAAATTGAAAAAATCAGTAAGTCTTCGCTTAAACGTTGCCAATCACATAGCAAAAGAACGTAAACTTATTGGCAAGCAATTTCACAATCGTGCGGCGCGTACTACAAGTGAATTTCATATAGAGATAAAAACAAAAAAAGCTGCTAATATTTTAAAATATGAACGGCTTAGTTCACTAAGTTCATATTTTAGAGTACCCCATGGAAGTACAGTGTTCATATTTTGGGGTGTTCATATGTTGAGTTGTTCATATCGCGAGTGCATTGTATTTTATTGTAGCAAGAGTGTGTTCGTAAATGCAGTAAATTTGTGCATCACTGATGCCACGACCTGCAAACTTTTGCAACATCCCTACAAGAAATGACTGATGGAAACTAACACACTAGCAATTTATTTACCAACACATGCATAATACGTCACAAGTTGAACAGAGAAAACAATAGCTAGAAAGAGAAAAAAAATCACACGTACACGAATATTTACATCAGTTTTTTCACAATGCCCTTAATAAAATGATGGGAACTACTGATGTATAAACCCATCAGCAATACCCATCAGATGATGCATCAAATGACTGTTACTGTTCTTGTAGGGATATAACTTACCCTACAAGAACAGTAAGTCATTTGATGCATCATCTGATGGGTTTATGTGTGATTTTTTTTCTCTTTCTAGCTATTGTTTTCTCTGTCCAACTTGTACCGTGTTATGCATGTGTTGGTAAATAAATTGCTAGTGTGTTAGTTTCCATCAGACATTTCTTCCCAGCGGCGAAATTTTTGAGGCCTTCAGCTATAAGGCCTTCTGTAAGACCTTCCTGGACATTTTTTAGATACAGTACTCATGCTCGCTTGCCTTCTCAGGAAGACCTTATGGAAGGCCTACCTGCTGCCTTCTTTTTGTTGCTACAAACGTAGTACAAGCAGAAAATACCGTTAAAATCTCACATTCTAAAGACAAAACTACAAATGCAAAAAAATGCAAAAAGTGAAGGAAAAAAAGAAGTAAACTTAAAATAGTTTTGCTTTAATTCTTGGACAAAGCGGTTGGAGAATTTTTTACTTGGTCATTATCGGATTTTATTATAAAAAAATTAAAATCAATAAGATATCGCTTAGGCCGGGTAAGTTATTAAATTTTAAACATAGTTTAGGCTTAATCAAATATACAATTTATTTAACAAAATGTATTTAAAAAACAAGCCTGTGAAGGCCTGCTACCAGGCCTGTTGAAGAAGGCCTTCTATCAGGCCTGTTAAAGAAGGCCTTGGCTGGCTAGGATATCGTGTGTAAATATATGAGTATGGAATGGGTCAATAAGTCCTTGTGTCTGCTAAATAAGGCCTTCCAGAAGGCCTGCTTGCTAATTCTTTTCGCCGCTGGGTTGTAGGGTTAATGATGCATTGGTTGTACAAATTTGCGGCATCACTGCCAACAATTTGCATTAAAAAAACGTTTGACGTAAAGCAATAATCGCAAATATGCTTTTTCGAACGCTAAACTTTTAATTTGCGGCAGTGATGCAATCATACTGAATTTACTAACACACCCATAATTTTGACTTAGGATTATCATTATTCACATTTCAACAGCTCACAAATCGAACATAAAGATTTTTTAATTTAGACAGGACAACGCCTGTCGGTTCAGCTAGTTACAAAATAAATAGAAATACCCATTTGTAAAAAAAAATACAACAGAAATTAACATACCGGTAACACTGAATAATTTTTTTATAGCGATCTAGGCCAAATGTATGTGGAACATAGTTTACTAAAAAAAGTCCTGCAGTCGTTGTTCCTGCAAGAATCGTCATAATTTTTCTTCCAGAACGAGAAATAAAGTAGTTCAATACCATAATTATTTTAATGATTTAAGCCCGTCAACAAAACAACAAACAGAAAATTAACCGGAAACAGCTGATTGTTTATTATTGCTGTAGATGTTGTACACACCATATTATTTGTAATGGTGTGGTGAATATAAAAAATAAAATTTGTTATTGTAAAACTGAATTCACCCATGAGTTTCTGAAACATTTTTTTTATATGTAGTTTGACGTTCTATTTTTGAGAGAGACTTAAAACTACATATAAAAAAAAATTGTTCCGAACAAAAAATGTTTCAGAATCTCAAGGGTGAATTCAGCTTAATACGCCCGTGAACAAAACAACCTGGAGTAAACAAACCGGTAACAGCTGATTGTTCGTATGTTGTTGATGTTTTACACAAAAACTTTATTTGTTGTGTGGTGAATATAACACACTGTATATTTGTTATTGTAAAAGTTTGTTGGTTTTTAACAAAACGCAGTGGTCACAAAAAATCATCGGCGTGAACAAAACAACCTGGAAGTAAAAGAATTCAAACCGGAAACAGATGATTATACGTATGTTGTTGTTGTACACAACAACTTTATTTGTTGTGAGGTGAATATAAAACTCTGTATATTTGTTATTGTTAAAGTTTGTTGGTTTTTAACAAACCGCAGTGGTTACAAAAATTCTGTATATTTGTTATTGTAAAAGTTTGTTGGTTTGAAAGTTTTTAACAAACCGCAACATAACCTTAAAATAAACTAAAAAAACAAACAATGACAAATAAAAATTTTTAAATGCATTTACAAAAATTATATCAAGACTAGGGTTTTTAATTTCCCGACCTTTTTTGATTCCCGGGAATCGGGAATTTTTTTTCTACATTCCCGGGTACCCGGCTATTCCCGAAATATATAATGCTACTGTAAATTAGGAATATTATATCCAAATTTCATATAAAAACTTAGTGTTATAATTATTAAATATCAGATCTTCGAATTAATTAATAAAATTTGAGCTTAATTCACTAAAATCTTAATCCGTAATTAAAAATTGTCAGCCTTTCATTCCATAAATCCCTTCCTAATATTTAATTTTTTAGATTCATTCCAAAGCCTTTGTTTAAACTGAATTAATTTTAAAGTAAAAACATTAATTAATTTTAAAGTAAAGTAATAACAGAATTTATTCAAACTTCGAATGATTAAATTTTTGTTAAATCAAATCATTTCCAATATTAATTGAAAAAATTGTCTTAAACCTTTTTGTACTAGATTTTAATTGAAGAAAAATTTAATCATTTAATAAATTTTTGAAGCTATTTTGTTATGGATTTGAAGAACAAATTTAAAAAAATAGAATGATTCAATAAGAAATAAATTCTATAAATAAATAATAATAATAAGCGGTCTATTATTGCCAAGATATAAGCAAAAGACTTTTCACTGTTTTTTGGTGAAAAAACAGAGTTCTAATTTATTTTCTATGTATTTTCGTCAGTTTTTAATTCCCGGGATTCCCGACTAAAAATCCCGGGAATCGGGTAGTGAAAAATTTTCAAAATTCCCGGGAAATTTGTACCGGGAATTCCCGGGATAAAAACCCTAATCAAGACATACGTATAGGGATGCCAGATTGAGAATCGCAAAAAGCTTGACATTGGGTTTTAAAAAGCTGGACAAATCATAAAAAACTGGACATTAAAAATATGACCAAGAAAATGTTAATTTGTGTAATTATTTTTTTAAATACTTGGAACACGACCTAGCGTGAAAGAAACTTATTACGCTTTAAAATTACAATCGGTTTTTTATTTAGTATAGAGATTGTTTAAAATAGGAAAAACTCTTTCACATAAACATACAACTTTTCTAAAATTCTCGAATTCATTCCTTTCACCTTTGGTAAACAAAATAGAACCATATCATTTGACAAATCTCTTGGTATTGTTTATAAGCTTCACGAAGGCAGCAGTAATCGATACATAGTTCATCGTTATCTATTTCTTCAGATATTTCAAGATTTTGTAAATCTTCCAAGAAAATATGAAATATGGTGGGTGGTATAGGCGTGGTCAAATATAAATAAATTAAAAATTTTGGATTAAAATACACTACATGACATTCGTTGTCTTTTTTTAAAAAATTTTATCAAATGAATCTGATTCTATTGAATACTACAATTTATTTTCAGAATGTGATCTGAATATTTTGATAAAAAAAACATTTTTTAAATTTTTTTTCTGTTTTATTAAAAAAGTGTGTTTAAAAAGTTTTATTTTTCTATAACGAACTCAGTTGCCATTTTGTTCACTGTATATTGGTTCCAGTGAACCAATATACTATATGGTTCGAAGTCTTTTTGATGTTGATGGAAGCTGTAAATTCTGAGTATCGTCACGCTCTTCTTTCGAGGCTGAATCCATTTCTGCTTCACTATCTAAATGATATGGGAACACGGTAAAACTTTTTGTCATTTATTTTGTTCCTTTCTTCAAAAAATACATACACATTTTTGCATAAGTTATTGCTGTGTACTAATTAAAGCAAGTAAATTTTCATTTATGGATATTATTGTCGAAAATTTCTATTTAGCTGGACAAATTCTATTTTAGCTTGAAACTGGACAGGCATCAAAAAAGCTGGACAATCCAGCCAAGTCCAGCCCGGCTGGCAACCCTACATACGTACCACATCGTTAAATAAGAATGTAAATAGGATGTTCATGAGTAGATTTTAGGGCTATGGAAATATTAATTTAGAAAAAAATTGCCAAATTTATATAAGACAATGGGCATCATACCGGGAAACAGAAACGGGATATAGACTGTCGTAGGAATCGAATGCCATTAACTATTTGAAAAACGTTTAATTAGGGGATAGTTCCATTCAAACTTTGATGTCATAACCATTTTTCATGAAAAATTTTAAATTAGAAAAAAAATTACCACAATTATACAAGGCGTTGGGCATCATATCTGGGAACGGGCACGATAAGTGGACACCTGTAGGAATCTAATGGCATACAGAGAATGTTTGGAAAAACTTGAACTTGGGGGGTAGGTCCATTCAAACATTGATGTCATGAACAAATTTTTCATGAAAAATTTAAAATTAGAAAATATATTGCCATAATTATACAAGTCATATCTGGGAACGGGCACGATAAGCGGACACTCATAGCAATCTAATGGCATACAAAGAATGTTTGGAAACTTTGATGTCATAAACATTTTTCATAAAAAATTTTAAATTAGAAAAAAATGTCCACAATTATACAAGGCGTTGGGCATCATATCTGGGAAGGGGCACGATAAGTGGACACCCGTAGGAATCTAATGGCATACAGAGAATGTTTGGAAAAACTTGAACTTGGGGGGTAGGTCCACTCAAACTTCAATGTCATAAACATTTTTCATAAAAAATTTTAAATTAAAAAAAAAAATTGCCACAATTATACAAGACGTTGGGCATCACATCTGGGAACGGGCACGATAAGTGGACACCCGTAAGAATACAGAGAATGTTTGGAAAAACTTGAACTTGGGGGGTAGGTCCATTCAAACATTGATGTCATAAACATTTTTCATAAAAAATTTTAAATTAGAAAATAAATTGCCACAATTATACAAGGCGTTGGGCATCATATCTGGGAACGGGCATGATAAGTGGACTCCCGTAGGAATCTAATGGCATACAGAGAATGTTTGGAAAAACTTGAACTTGGGGAGTAGGTCCATTCAAACATTGATGTCATAAACATTTTTCATAAAAATTTAAAATTAGACATTATATTGCCACAATTATACAAGGCGTTGGGCATCATATCTGGGAACGGGCACGATAAGTGGACACTCATAGGAATCGAATAGCATAGAAAGAATGTTTAGAAAACTTGATCGTAGGGAGTAGGTCCATTCAAACTTTGATGTCATAAACATATTTCATAACAAATTTAAAATTAGAAAAAAAATTGCCACAATTATACGAGGCGTTGGGCATCATATCTGGGAACGGGCCCGATAAGTGGACACTCGTAGGAATCGAATGGCATATAAAGAATGTTTGGAACAACTTGAACGTGGGGGGTAGGTCCATTCAAACTTTGATGTCATAAACATTTTTCATAAAAAATTTTAAATTAGAAAATAAATTGCCACAATTATACAAGGCGTTGGGCATCATATATGGGAACGGGCACGATAAGTGGACACTTGTAGGAATCGAATGGCATAATAACTTCTGTTGCATTCATTTATTAATTTGATTAATTCATGTATTAAAATTCAATCTTTTAAGAAAAATTATCAATGTGTGTTTTACAAGAAACATGAAGATAGAGATGTACAATCAAGTAAGTATTCAGATTAATAGTAATCATATGTAAGTACTTGGTACATTATACATATCAAATGTATAATGTACCACGTTGGAAAAACGTAAACGTAGGGGGATGGCAAAATTGGTACAATTTTACTTTTTTTTGGTACAATTTGATGACTCATTTGATACAATTTGAAAATAAAATTTTTAAAATTATACTTATCAGTTTTTGAAATAAAGAAGAAATAGCGGCATTTGACTAGTCTTGTCACACTCGTAATTTTAAGTGTTTTTCAAACCAAAAAGTATATAAACAAGTTTAAGCCAATATTATTGCCATTTTTCTGCTGTGGCTAAAAAATGTTAGATGGGTGACAAAAATTCGATAATTTTAACTACGATGCTGTATTATCAACTGAATGTCTGTTGCTAGAACCAATTTCTTCTTTATTTTAAAAACTGATAAGTATAATTTTAAAAATTTTATTTTCAAATTGTACCTAATGAGTCATTGGTGCACCATTGTTCTTTTTAAGATCAAATTGTACCAAAAAAAAAGTACAATTGTACCAATTTTGCCATCCCCCTACGTTTACGTTTTTCCATAAGCATTTGATATGTATAATGTACCAAGTACTTACATATGATTACTATTAATCTGAATACTTACTTGATTGTACATCTCTATCTTCATGTTTCTTGTAAAACACACATTGATAATTTTTCTTAAAAGATTGAATTTTAATACATGAATTAATCAAATTAATAAATGAATGCAACAGAAGTTATTATGTCATTCGATTCCTACAAGTGTCCAGTTATCGTGCCCGTTCCCATATATGATGCCCAACGCCTTGTATAATTGTGGCAATTTATTTTCTAATTTAAAATTTTTTATGAAAAATGTTTATGACATCAAAGTTTGCATGGACCTACCCCCCACGTTCAAGTTTTTCCAAACATTCTTTATATGCCATTCGATTCCTATGAGTGTCCACTTATCGTGCCCGTTCCCAGATATGATGCCCAACGCCTTGTATAATTGTGCCAATTTTTTTTCTAATTTTAAATTTCTTATGAAAAATGTTTATGACATCAAAGTTTGAATGGGCCTACTCCCTACGATCAAGTTTTTCTAAACATTCTTTCTATGCCATTCGATTCCTATGAGTGTCCACTTATCGTGCCCGTTCCCAGATATGATGCCCAACGCCTTGTATAATTGTGGCAATATATTTTCTTATTTTAATTTTTTTATGAAAAATGTTTATGACATCAATGTTTGAATGGACCTACCTCCCAAGTTCAAGTTTTTCCAAACATTTTCTGTATGCCATTAGATTCCTACGGGTGTCCACTTATCGTGCCCGTTCCTAGATATGATGCCCAACGCCTTGTATAATTGTGGCAATATATTTTCTAATTTTAAATTTTTCATGACATCAATGTTTGAATGGACCTACCCCCCAAGTTCAAGTTTTTCCAAACATTCTCTGTATGCCATTAGATTCCTACGGGTGTCTACTTATCGTGCCCGTTCCCAGATATGATGCCCAACGCCTTGTATAATTGTGGCAATTTTTTTTCTAATTTCAAATTTTTCATGCAAAATTTGTTCATGACATCAAAGTTTGAATGGACCTACCACCCACGTTCAAGTTTTTCCAAACATTCTTTGTATGCCATTAGATTCATTTTTCATGAAAAATTTGTTCATGACATCAATGTTTGAATTGACCTACCCCCCAAGTTCAAGTTTTTCCAAACATTCTCTGTATGCCATTAGATTCCTACGGGTGTCCACTTATCGTGCCAGTTCCCAGATGTGATGCCCAACGCCTTATATAATTGTGGAAATATTTTTTCTAATTTTAAATTTTTCATGAAAAATGGTTATGACATCAAAGTTTGAATGGGCCTGCTCCCTACGTTCAAGTTTTTCCAAAAATTCTTTCTATGCCATTCGATTCCTACAAGTGTTCACTTATCGTTTCCGTTCCCAGAAGTGATGTTCAACGGTTTGTATAATTGTGGCAATATTTTTTCTAATTTAAAATTTTTCATGAAAAATGGTTATGACATCAAAGTTTGAATGGGCCCACTTCCTACGTTCCAGTTCTTCCAAACATTCTTTATATGCCATTCGATTCCTATGGGTGTCCACAGATCGTGCCTGTTCCCAGATATGATGCCCAACGCCATGTATAATTGTGGCAATTTTTTTTTAATTTAAAATTTTTTATGAAAAATGTTTATGACATCAAAGTTTGAATGGGCGTACTCCCTACGTTCAAGTTTTTCCAAACATTCTTAGTATGCCATTCGATTCCTATGGGTGTCCACTTATCGTTCCCGTTCCCAGATATGATGCCCAAGGCCTTTTATAATTGTGGAAATTTTTTTCTAATTTAAAATTTTTTATGAAAAATTGTTATAACATCAAAGTTTGAATGGGCCTACTCCCTAAGTTCAAGTTTTTCCAAAAAAGTTTAAATAGGCCTACTCCCTACGTTCAAGTCTTTCCAATCATTCTTTATATGCCATTCGATTCCTATAAGTGTCCACTTATCGTGCCCGTTCCCAGATATGATGCACAACGCCTTGTGTAATTGTGGCAATTTTTTTTCTAATTTAAAAATTTTCATGAAAAATGGTTATGACATCAAAGTTTGAATGGGCCTACTCCCTACGTTCAAGTTTTTCCAAAAATTCTTTCTATGCCATTCGATTCCTACAAGTGTCCACTTATCGTTCCCGTTCCCAGATATGATGCCCAACGCCTTGTATAATTGTGGCAATTTTTTTTCTAATTTAAAATTTTTCATGAAAAATGGTTATGACATCAAAGTTTGAATGGGCCTACTTTCTACGTTCAAGTTTTTCGAAAAATTATTTCTATGCCATTCGATTCCTACAAGTGTCCACTTATCGTTCCCGTTCCCAGATATGATGCCCAACGCCTTGTATAATTGTGGTAATTTTTTTTCTAATTTAAAATTTTTCATGAAAAATGGTTATGACATCAAAGTTTGAATGAGCCTACTCACTACGTTCAAGTTTTTCCAAAAATTCTTTCTATGCCATTCGGTTCTTACAAGTGTCGACTTATCGATCCCGTTCCCAGATGTGACTCAACGCCTTATATAATTGTGGAAATATTTTTTCTAATTTTAAATTTTTCATTAAAAATGGTTATGACATCAAAGTTTGAATGGGCCTGCTCCCTACGTTCAAGTTTTTCCAAACATTCTTTATATGCCATTCGATTCCTATGGGTGTCCACTGATCGTGCCTGTTCCCAGATATGATGCCGAACGCCTTGTATAATTGTGGCAATTTTTTTTTCTAATTTAAAATTTTTTATGAAAAATGGTTATGACATCAAAGTTTAAATGGGCCTACTCTCTACGTTCAAGTTTTTTCAAACATTCTTTATATGCCATTCGATTTCTATGGGTGTCCACTGATCGTGCCTGTTCCCAGATATGATGCCCAACGCCTTGTATAATTGTGGCAATTTTTTTTCTAATTTTAAATTTTTCATGAAAAATGGTTATGACATCAAAGTTTGAATGGGCCTGCTCCCTACGTTCAAGTTTTTCCAAACATTCTTTATATGCCATTCGATTCCTGTGGGTGTCCACTGATCGTTCCTGTTACCAGATATGATGCTCAACGCCTTATATAATTGTGGCAATTTTTTTTTCTAATTTAAAATTTTTTATGAAAATGGGTTATGAGATCAAAGTTTGAATGGGCTACGTTCAAGTTTTTCCAAACATTTTTTATATGCCATTCGATTCCTATGGGTGTCCGCTAATCGTGCCTGTTCCCAGATGTGATGCCCAAGGCTTTATATAATTGTGGCAATATTTTTTCCAATTTAAAAAATGTTTGCATGGCATCAAAGTTTGAATGGGCCTAACCCCTACGTTTAAGTTTTTCTAAAATAAGTTAGTATGCCATTCGATTGCTATGGGTGTCCACTTATCAATTCTGTTTCCCGATATGATGCCCATCGTCTTGTATAAATTTGGCAATTTTTTTTGTGTATATATCAAAGTTATTAAACATTTTTTTTTATTATTTTATTTTAAGGTTATGTTGCGGTTTGTTCTTATGTAACAAACTTCATTTTGACATTTTAACAAAGTATTACAATAACAAATTTTATTTTTTATATTCACCACACCAAAACAAATAAAAACATCTACAGCAAAAAAAACTATCAGCTGTTTCCGGTTTGTTTTCTCCAGGTTGTTTTGTTCACGGGCGTCAAAAAATCTGTATATTTGTTACGCCCGTGAACAAAACAACCTGGAGTAAACAAACCGTTAACAGCTGATTATTCATATGTTGTTGATGTTTTACACAAAAACTTTATTTGTTGTGTGGTGAATATAACACACTGTATATTTGTTATTGTAGAAGTTTGTTGCTTTTTAACAAACCGCAGTGGTCACAAAAATTCTGTATATTTGTTATTGTAAAAGTTTGTTGGTTTGAAAGTTTTTAACAAACCGCAACATAACCTTAAAATAAACTAAAAAAACAAACAATGACAAATAATAATTTTTAAATGCATTTACAAAAATTATATCAAGACATACGCACCACATCGTTAAATAAGAATGTAAATAGGATGTTCATAAGTAGAGTTTAGGGCTATGGAAATATTAATTTAGAAAAAAATTTGCCAAATTTATATAAGACAATGGGCATCATACCGGGATATAGACTGTCGTAGGAATCGAATGCCATTAACTATTTGAAAAACTTTTAATTAGGGGATAGGTCCATTCAACCTTTAATGTCATAACCATTTTTCATGAAAAATTTTAAATTAGAAAAAAAATTGCCACAATTATACAAGGCGTTGGGCATCATATCTGGGAACGGGCACGATAAGTGCACACCCGTAGGAATCTAATGGCATACAGAAAATGTTTGGAAAAACTTGAACTTGGGGGGTAGGTCCATTCAAACATTGATGTCATGAACAAATTTTTCATGAAAAATTTTAAAATATATTGCCATAATTATACAAGGCGTTGGGCATCATATCTGGGAACGGGCACGATAAGCGGACACTCATAGGAATCTAACGGCATACAAAGAATGTTTGGAAAAACTTGAACGTGGGGGGTAGGTCCATTCAAACTTTGATGTCATAAACATTTTTCATAAAAAATTTTAAATTAGAAAATAAATTGCCACAATTATACAAGGCGCTGGGCATCATATCTGGGAAGGGGCACGATAAGTGGACACCCGTAGGAATCTAATGGCATACAGAGAATGTTTGGAAAAACTTGAACTTGGGGGGTAGGTCCATTCAAACATTGATGTCATGAACAAATTTTTCATGAAAAATTTAAAATTAGAAAATATATTGCCATAATTATACAAGGCGTTGGGCATCATATCTGGGAACGGGCACGATAAGCGGACACTCATAGGAATCTAATGGCATACAAAGAATGTTTGGAAAAACTTGAACCTGGGGGGTAGGTCCATTCAAACTTTGATGTCATAAACATTTTTTAAAATTAGAAAAAAAATTGCCACAATTATACAAGGCGTTGGGCATCATATCTGGGAAGGGGCACGATAAGTGGACACCCGTAGGAATCTAATGGCATACAGAGAATGTTTGGAAAAACTTGAACTTGGGGGGTAGGTCCATTCAAACATTGATGTCATGAACAAATTTTTCATGAAAAATTTAAAATTAGAAAATATATTGCCATAATTATACAAGGCGTTGGGCATCATATCTGGGAACGGGCACGATAAGCGGACACTCATAGGAATCTAATGGCATACAAAGAATGTTTGGTAAAACTTGAACCTGGGGGGTAGGTCCATTCAAACTTTGATGTCATAAACATTTTTCATAAAAAATTTAAAATTAGAAAAAAAATTGCCACAATTATACAAGGCGTTGGGCATCATATCTGGGAACGGGCACGATAAGTGGACACTCATAGGAATCGAATGGCATAGAAAGAATGTTTAGAAAAACTTGATCGTAGGGAGTAGGCCCATTCAAACTTTGATGTCATAAACATTTTTCATAAGAAATTTAAAATTAGAAAATAAATTGCCACAATTATACAAGGCGTTGGGCATCATATCTGGGAAAGGTCACGATAAGTGGACACTTGTAGGAATCGAATGGCATAATAACTTCTGTTGCATTCATTTATTAATTTGATTAATTCATGTATTAAAATTCAATATTTTAAGAAAAATTATCAATGTGTGTTTTACAAGAAACATGAAGATAGAGATGTACAATCAAGTAAGTATTCAGATTAATAGTAATCATATGTAAGTACTTGGTACACATTTAAGCCAATATTATTGCCATTTTTCTGCTGTGGCTATAGAATGTTAGATGGGTGACAAAAATTCGATAATTTTAACTACGATGCTGTATTATCAACTGAATGTCTGTTGCTAGAACCAAAAGAATGAATGGATGTAATGGAATCAATCCAAATTTATTCATTGCCACTGTTCATTGTAACATTAAAAAAATCCCGAAATTTCACTGGAATTTCAAAAAAAAAATTCTCTTCACACTCATTCTTTTGGTTCTAGCAACAGATATTCAATTAATAATACAGCATCGTAGTTAAAATTATCGAATTTTTGTCACCCATCTAACATTTTTTAGCCACAGCAGAAAAATGGCAATAATATTGGCTTAAACTTGTTCATATACTTTTTGGTTTGAAAAACACTTAAAATTACGAGTGTGACAAGACTAGTCAAATGCCGCTATTTCTTCTTTATTTCAAAAACTGATAAGTATAATTATAAAAATTTTATTTTCAAATTGTATCAAATGAGTCATTGGTGCACCATTGTTTTTTTAAGATCAAATTGTACCAAAAAAAAGTACAATTGTACCAATTTTGCCATCCCCCTACGTTTACATTTTTACAAAACATTTGATATGTATAATGTACCAAGTACTTACATATGATTACTATTAATCTGAATACTTACTTGATTGTACATCTCTATCTTCAAGTTTCTTGTAAAACACACATTGAAAATTTTTCTTAATAGATTGAATTTTAATACATGAATTAATCAAATTAATAAATTAATGCAACAGAAGTTATTATGCCATTAGATTCCTACGGGTGTCCACTTATCGTGCCCGTTCCCAGATATGATGCCAAACGCCTTGTATAATTGTGGCAATTTGTTTTTTAATTTTAAATTTTTCATGAAAAATTTGTTTATGACATCAAAGTTTGAATGGACCTACCCCCCACGTTCAAGTTTTTCCAAACATTCTTTGTATACCATTAGATTCCTATGAGTGTCCGCTTATCGTGCCCGTTTCCAGATATGATGTCCAACGCCTTGTATAATTGTGGCAATATATTTTCTAATTTTAAATTTTTCATGAACAATTTTTTCATGACATCAATGTTTGAGTGGACCAACCCCCCGCGTTCAAGTTTTTCCAAACATTCTTAGTATGCCATTCGATTCCTATGGGTGTCCACTTATCGTTCCCATTCCCAGATATGATGCCCAAGGCCTAATATAATTGTAGCAATATTTTTTCCAATTTAAAACATTTTTTTATGGCATCAAAGTTTGAATGGGCCTGCCCCCTACGTTTAAGTTTTTCTAAAAGAAGTTAGTATGCCATTCGATTGCTATGAGTGTCCATTTATCATTTCTGTTTCCCGATATGATGCAATTTGGCAATTTTTTTTTTGTATATATCAAAGTTATTAAAATTGTTTTTATGATTATTTTATTTTAAGGTTATGTTGCGGTTTGTTCATTTGTAACAAACTTCATTTTGACATTTTAACAAAGTATTACAATAACAAATTTTATTTTTTATATTCACCACACCAAAACAAATAAAAACATCTACTGCAACAAAAAACAATCAGCTGTTTCCAGTTTGTTTTCTTCAGGTTGTTTTGTTCACGGGCGTACATTACATTTTAAATAATAAATAAATAAAAAAATAAATATCGTTATGACTACTCTTAAAGGATTTCGTTACGTATTATTTATTACTGTGCTTGGTGGATTAACCGGTCTTACTTTATATCCGATAGCTATAAAACCATTGTTTAATGTTGATGACTACAGTAAGTTTATTTTGGTAAAAAAAACTCCATAATTAGCATGGCCGGTATATTTCAAGATTTTAACAGCTTGCATTTTAATTAATATAGTTGGAATCCCCCTTTCAAATGACAAATTGTTGAAATAAATCAATTGTTTAATATTGACACACGACGTTTACTTGAAAAATTTATGTCTTGGAATTACAAATTATTTGAAGACAATTTTTAGTAAGCGAAGCCAGTATTCGACATGACATTGGGGATAAAATTCTTCAGTCCGGGTGGAGGCCGGCAATGCAGGAAATCTAGATTTGTTCCCTATTTTTGTTTTTACACAAATAGTTTATTACATGGCTTATTATTTATTTTTCTGGTGGTGTGCAAAACATTTTCACTAGTGATGAGTACATTATGATAACGTGCCATCAATAAAATTTGTTGAATATATAGAACAGAGAATGGATTGAAAACATTTACGTTTTCTGCCTATTCATAAATTCATTGCTATTGCATTGCCTTTAATCAACAATAACAAAAAATATGCCGAGCTATGCGTAAACTCATTTATTTTTCTGATTGCCATATGAAAGAATCTAAAAACCATAGACAACAACTACATAGGTGGCATTTACACTTTGATTTAAAGTCATGTCGTTTTTTTTGTTTTTCTTTTAAAACCCCTACGAAAATCCCCTTGCATTTATACGATGCCTTTTTTTGTCAACCACGTTTGCCTTTTTTTGGCATATAATCGTATCAACAACCAATCAGAAAAGAGCTCAAAGCAGAATATCAAAAAAGTCTTGAAAAACAGAAAACTTGCCTTTTGTTTAGACGTCACAATTTGGTAACTGAGAACTAGGGTTTTTAATTTCCCAACCTTTGTTGAATCGGGAAATTTTTTTCTACATTCCCGGGTACCCGATACTGTAAATTAGGAATATTATAGCCAAATTTCATATAAAAACTTAGTGTTATAATTATTAAATATCAGAGCTTCGAATTAATTAATAAAATTTGAGCTAAATTCACTAAAATCTTAATCCGTAATTAAAAAATTTCACTCCATCCATCCATACCTAATATTTTAATTTTGTTTAAACTGAATTAATTTTAAAGTTAATTAATAACAGAATTTATTCAAACTTTGAATGATTACATTTTTATTAAATCAAATCATTTACAAAATTAATTGAAAAAATTGTCTTAAGCCTTTTTGTACTAGATTTGAATTGAAGAAAAATTTAATCATTAATTTTTAATTCCCGGGATTCCCGACTAAAAATCCCGGGAATCGGGTAGTGAAAAATTGGCAAAATTCCCGGGAAATTTGTACCGGGAATTCCCGGGATAAAAACCCTACTGAGAACCAAAAACAGTGATGAGATTTGAACATTCCCAGCGGATTTTTTTCCCCATACATCTTCCAACTGAGACCAATGACAATGTAGATGCGATTCAGTTTCCACTTACATTTACCCAGCGATGGCCTAGGCCGTCATAATGGTCCAACTCTACCGACAATGTAAGCGAAGGTCGGATGGGTCCAACTCCACCTACATAGTAAAGGAAATTTTCAGCTTTCACTTTTTTTAATCGTCTTAAATTTATAAATAAATAACGGGACAACGGCTGAACCAAAACTACATTACTTAGCCATCCAATTCGTGTGCAAGTACGATGACAACATTTTATTCGATTTTGTCTTGTTCTTTAATTTTAATATTGTTACGTTTTAACCTTTTCAAAACGCTGGTTTATTTCCTTTAAATAAACCGGATACTTTTGATTGCAAATTAAAGCCGCTTAGTAGTTTGAAAATTGTAACAACTCTTTATTTATTTAAAATGTACAACAACTGAATTAAATAGTCACTCAATGTTTTTTTTATACACGTTTATAAATTCTCAGAAATACAGACACTTTATAATGTATACGAATTCACTTGAAAAATACAGCACACTTTAAGGCACTCAGTTGATGTTTATTCAAATAGCGTCTCTGATAAACTGACTCACGACTGCAACCTGTGCCACTATTTATAACACTGCCATCTGCATTCTAGATTGCTCTTTAACTGTCAAAATTCGAATATTCTAGGTCTTACTAATACATACGCCATCTGTGGTGTACTTTCTACAATGTTCTTTAACTGAATATTCGAATACAGCGTTGCCAACTTACGATCAAATCAACTGAAAGCTTTTATTTAATAATGCCCACAGATATGTTACAGTTTGCTATTACAGCACTGTTATTTGAAAGCATTATGCTACTTTTAAATCTGCCCTTAAAATCGTTATATTTGAATTCAAGTACAATTTCGTAACAATATGTATTTCATTTTACAATGGAATAGCAATAGGACTCATCTGAATCGGATACTACACCATTTCCAATTGTATTTCAGAAATTTCTAATTATATTTCAGAAAATTCCAATTGAATTTCAGAAATTTCCAATTATATTTCAGAATTTTCCATTTATATTTCAGAATTTTCCAATTATATTTCAGAAATTTCCATTTATATTTCAGAATTTTCCAATTATATTTCAGAATATTCCAATTATATTTCAGAATTTTCCAATTATATTTCAGAAATTTCCATTTATATTTCAGAAATTTCTAATTGTATTTCAGAAATTTCCAATTGTATTTCAGAATTTTCCAATTGTATTTCAGAAATTTCCATTTGTATTTCAGAATTTTTAATTTATACTTAAAAAGTTTCTAATTGTATTTCAGAATTTTCCAATTGTATTTCAGAAATTTCTATTTGTATTTCAGAAATTTTCTTTTGTATTGCTATTAGAATTTTCTGAAATACAAATGGAAATTTCTGAAATACAATTGGAAAATTCTGAAATACAATTAGAAACTTTTTAAGTATAAATTAAAAATTCTGAAATACAAATGGAAATTTCTGAAATACAATTGGAAAATTCTGAAATACAATTGGAAATTTCTGAAATACAATTAGAAATTTCTGAAATATAAATGGAAATTTCTGAAATATAATTGGAAAATTCTGAAATATAAATGGAAAATTCTGAAATATAATTGGAAATTTCTGAAATATAATTGGAAAATTCTGAAATATAAATGGAAAATTCTGAAATATAATTGGAAATTTCTGAACTTCAATTGGAATTTTCTGAAATATAATTAGAAATTTCTGAAATACAATTAGAAATTTCTGAAATACAATTGGAAATGGTGTAGTTGTATGCTCTTAAAAAATTTTATTTTATGTTTTCCTATTGACATAATAGTATACATTTGGATGTGTTTTAAATTGTAATACAGTCTTGCTTAGGCAATTGCCGTGTAAACAAGTGTTTTCTTCTGCTGTGTTAATATAATATAACGGTGTTCTGTTTTATTTTATTACATAGACATCAACAACAATAAATAAACGTGGTTTACTTTACTCTTGTATACCAAAAAAATAAAAAGTGAATTTTCCTGAACATTTACAATTGTTTTATATATTAAATATCCATTCCGTGTGGGATGGATGGTTCGGAATCCCTTGGTTCTAACGAAGACCTCTCCAACAATAGCAAACGCTTCCGCAAAGAATACTTTGTTCCTCTTCCTGAATTATGTTCCTCATTATGAAAAAAACTGAACATGAGAAGTTAGTACCAACTGGTGCCGCAATCCTGACTTTCGACTTAATTAGACTCCCAGAATACATCAAACTCGGCTGGAAAAGGGTTAAAGTAAACGAGTACATCCCAAATCCAATGCGGTGCAAAACCTGTCAAAAACTTGGCCATACGAAGAACCGTTGCAGAAATGCGGAACTATGTAAGGATTGTGGTGATTTGGTGCCTCATGAACCATGCAAAAAGAAATTCTGTGTAAATTGCAATGTCGAAACACACACCTCATATGATTCCACGTGTCCCACATTTCTCAAGCACAAATCAGTCTTAAAAATTAAAATAAACCGCCGTTGCACTATAAGGGAAGCCTGGAAAATTTATAATGCCAATCCTGAAGCACATAAAATTTACACAAAAAGTAACCCCAAACACACATTCTCTGACGTTACAAAACAATCAAGAAAACAACACAAATAATACAACTATTATTAATGACACAAACGAAACACAATCAATCCCATCAACATCAAACAAACCAACTACTGTAACCAATTCTACAACTAAACCCACCACAACAACTACAACAAAAAACACAACCGTAAAACCTTCAAATCAAACAAAATCATTGCCAATAAAAAATCAACCCCCATCACACCCTCTTGACATCACTTATACCGATATGGAACTTGATAACGTCCAAGACTGTGTATCATTAATGATGGTAACCCTACCCATTTCTCTACACATAACACATTTACTAATATCGACATTACAGCTTGCTCTCCATCCTTTCTTTCAAAAATAGCTTGTAATACGCTTGTTGATATGTATCACAGTGACCACTTCCCCATATTGACCACAATTACAACTAATTTCAACCAGCTCCGAAAATCTCCTTTACATAAATTTAATTTTAAAAAAGCCAACTGGCTGCAATTTGAATGCTTTGTAGATAATAAACTGGAACACTTGAAAACCTCAAGTAACACTAATAAAGATAATGCAATTATTACAAAAACTATAAGAACTGCAGCTAACTCCTTCATCCCGCAAACTTCTCCCGGCCAAAAACGTTATGTCCCTTGGTGGAACACAACTCTAACTCAACTACGTAAAGACAAGTTGGATAAGTGGCATAAATTCAAAAAACACCCTACGTCTGTAAACCTGATCTCATACAAAAAGGCAAACTCTAAATTCAGATTGGATTCTAAAAAGGCCAAAGCGCTGTGCTTTGAAAATTTCTGCAAAACTATATGCAGAGACTCTCCATTATCTCGCTTATGGAAAAAAGTAAACACATTATCTAGTCGTGATACATTCAAACCTGTAACAGTTATTAAAACTGACAATGAAATTTTAACCGATTCAAAAAATATTGCTGATTATTTTGCAAAACAATGGTCAGATTACTCTTTAGACAAAAACTTTTCTCCAGAGTTTGTTACTGCCAAAAATAACTCCCTAAATTACTTAATCACAGAAGCAAGTAATGCTGATGCTCAGACAATTAATTCATCTATAACAATGTGCGAGCTAACAACAACTCTTAAAAAAGTTAAAGGAACCACACCCGGCCATGATCGCATATCGTACCATATGATTAAACACTTAGGCAGCAGTAGTAAAAATCAACTACTTAAACTATATAACCAAATATTTGAACATGGCGTAATTCCACATTCATGGAAAACTGCAACAATAGTAGCTGTACCCAAGCCTAATAAAGACTTAACTTCATTCTCCGGATATAGACCCATCTCTCTTTTACCATGTCTATCCAAGATATTGGAAAGTATAATTGCCAATCGCATCAAATGGTATATTGACAAGAAAAAGCTTGTTGCTGTAAATCAACTAGCTTTCAAACCAAATAAAGGCTGTACAGATGTATTATTGCATATTGATCACTACATTTCTAAAACCCTATCATGTAGAAACCACGCATCGATACTAGGTATTGATTTTGAGAAAGCCTTTGACCGCATAGGAATCCACATCATTTTAGATACATTACGAAAGTGGGATGTTGGCGCAAAAATCATAAATTATGTTAAGTCTTTTCTATCTGGAAGAACAATTCAAGTTACAATAAACCAGCATATGTCAAACAAGTTTCCACTAAATAACGGAATACCGCAAGGCTCATCGCTGTCTGTCATACTATTTCAAATTGCATTCAATCAAATTAGTAATATCATCAGAACCCACAAATATATAGATCATTGCCTTTATGCTGGTGACCTTTTCATTCTATGCAAAAAACAGCGATAACTTGAAAATCAGCGATATGCTTAAGAAAGTACTCAGGGACATAGAGACTTGGACACAACTATCTGGAGCAAAAATTTCTCTCGTAAAGTCATCTATTAAAAGATACTAGGAATAATATTTGAAAAAAACTATCGCTGGCAGGAGCCGATTCTAATGCTTAAAAAATCACTCATTCCCAAAGCCAACTTCCTAAGGTACTTGGCGACAAGGAGTTTCACGCACACTAACACGCTTACTTACCTTGTTAAAACACTTATCTTGAACAAGATTGAATATGGTCTATTTTTGTATGACAACTCCTCAAAAGCGAAATTAAATATCATAAAAACAATATACCACCAAATAATCAGAGCCAGTACATATGCATTCAGAACTACTCCTATACCAATTTTATTAATTGAATCAGGACTTCCATCGCTGGAACAAAAAACTTCTGAATCCCTTAACAGATTGCTCCATAAAGTACTTTCTTTTAACAATTCTATCATAGATGCTGATGTAGCATCTATTATATCATCAAGAAAAAACCCTAGAACCAAATCATCTCTTTATAAGATCGTTAATAATAATTTACTTACCTGCAGAGATAAGCTTTATAAATACAACCCTAAACACCCAACATGGTTATTTGACAACAACTCATGTAACGTGTCTCTGTCGACTTTCAAGAAACAAAACACATCTAATGAAATGTATATACAACTGTATAACGAACTTAAAATAACTCTTGGGGGACCTACCTGGCAATATCTCTACACTGACGCATCAAAGGATAATGAGAATGTAGCATACGCTGTAGTTGATAAAACTGGTAAAGTACTCATAACTAAGTCACTTTCTGACACATCTTCCATATTTACAGCAGAGACAGCTGGAATCATCCAAGCATTATATATAGCAATCAAAACGAAAAATAATTGTCTTATTTTTTCTGATAGCCTTTCCGTTTTATCAACCATCAATAATACATCTAATATAAAATGGCAAACGGTAAACAAAATTCGAGACCTGCTAATTAAATCTAAGAACAAAATAAAAATATATATACCAACGTCCCCGGTCACGTTGGTATATTGGGTAACAACTTTGCGGATCTAGCCGCAAAAAATGGCTGCTTTGCACCTATTGTTAGAGATCCAATAATTGAAAAAAATGACCTCCGTAACACAATCATAAATAAACTTACAATACAAAGAGGAAATAAGCTTAAAGAATACCATTATCCCCACTTTTCACAAATTAACTTAAATTACACACCGCCTATATATCCAACCAACATATGTAAAAACAGGATTAAAATATTTTCAAGACTGCGTATGGGTCACACAATCACTACACACATTCATCTTATAAAAGAAAATGTTGCCAACACTTGTGCCTTTTGTGGATCATCTAATAGCGTAATACATATTCTTTCAACATGTAATCATTTAAAAGACTATCAAAATAAATATCTATCTGGCAACGGAATAAGCCTGCTAAAAAACCCTACAGAACACAATATAAATTCTATTTTTAACATTATCACTAAACTAAAAATTAAAATTTAAAACAACATTTATACTAAACCTAGCCGATGGCCTTGGCAGCCAGTGCTGTTATTATATATTAAACTTATATTTATATACTTTTAATATCAAATAAATAAATAAATTGTAATAACCTGCGGACTGCTGGGTTTATATTTAGTGCCAAATTGATGTATAAATTGTGCCAAAACTACTTTTCACAAAATAAACCGAATTCCTTTTTAACACAATTATTTTATAAATAGCAATTTGTTAAAAAGTAATGGTAATTCAATTGAAACATACTACTTCATTTGCTATTAGTCTCTTTGAATTCGTACAAAGCAAGGCGAATTTACTGTACAGGTGGCGTTGATATTACAACAAGTACAACATTGCAATAACAACATTGTGATTGCGGTGAAAATGTTACCGCTAATGCTCCAAATGTATTCACTTGGCAAATGGTTGTGATTGCTCGAATGCACTCCGGAATTAGACGCTTTGTTGTACTTTTAACAAATCTTATAAACTGTTTTTAAAGCTAAAAAGGTAAACAAAACAAATTTTGACATAAAATAAATTCGTTTTGTAAACAATTTTAGACAAGTTTGCCCCCAAGGCGAACAAAAATAGCAGATCAGCTGTGCTGTTAACGCCACCTGTACAGTTGTTGTTGTAACAGTTCGACTGTGACCGATTGTTCTTTCCTGAAATTATAAGAGTAAATACTATGGGGCGCAAATTTGTAGACCTGGTGGGACAATTAAATAAGTGCATTGTATCGTGAGGAATTTGATGACAGGCAGGGCAACGGTTTAAAGTGCCAGGAACGATACGTTCTCGGTAGGAGTTGAGGAAACTGCACCAACCGACTCTTAATTGTGCTAATATAGTTCTTGTATGCCTTGGTAATTGTCTCTCACAATCCGATATCGCAGGGGTTGTTCATTTAGGACATCTGTTAATGGCTTCAGTAACCGCCGTTTGATGCAACGATTTCCGAGCACTTGCAATAGACAATCTGTCGACGTCCGATTTTATGACGTCTTGGATGTCGCTGCGAAAGCGTCGAAAGTCCATCCGGTTGTGTCGGGGAAGGAGATCCTGCATCAGAATCTGATGGTTGGGGTGACTCGGCAGATGGCATGCCAACAGGAACTGTCTAGGCAACAACTTGTATGTCGCTACAATCGTCTCTTTATTCATGCCCCAAGAGGTGCCAGCTAGAGCTTTAATGACCTTGTTCCTATTTCTAAAGTTTTGGTTGATGTAAGTCGCGTGCCTTGAAAAGTGAAGGAGGGTGTCGAAGACTACCCCTAAAATTTTCGGCTTGGCAAGATATAAGTTGAAGAGCATCGGTGATAGTACTCCTCCTTGAGGCACGCCCATCTTTATCTTGCGGTATTTTGAATTCTGGCCTCTGAACTCGACAAGCGCATGTCTTCCACATAGATAGTTGGCTATCCAGCTTTTGACATCTTTTGGAAGTTTGGAGTTCACGATGTCATTAATCAGCATCGAGTGATCGACCGTATCGAATGACTTGGATAAATCCAGTGCGGCGACACGGTCGTTGCTGATTGAGGCCATTGGCGATCTGGGAGGTTATCTGAGTTAGAGCCGTTGTTGTGCTATGCGCTTCCCTGAATCCATGTTGATATGTGGCGAGCGGGAAATGCTCTTTCAGGGTGGGTAATAGTAGGGATTCTAAAATCTTTGCTATTGGTGACAATAAGGTGATGGGGCGGTATGATTCTCGTAGGGTAGCTGATTTTTCCGGTTTTGGAATTGGGATAACTCGAGCCACTTTCCAGATATCTGGAATCACCAAATGGTGAATCGAGAGATTCAGAAGGTGGGTGAGATATTCCAGACCTACTATACCGAGCTTCTTTAGCATTACCATTGAGATACCATCCGAACCTAGAGCTTTGCGATTTGGAGTCAGTTGATGATTCAGCTGGTCTAACCATTTGTTGCGGCGATGTTCGTCGACAATAAAGTCAATTTCAGCCGTCAACTGCACAATTTGCTCATTAGCTGGATTGCTACCACGTAGGAGATCGCGTTCTTGAGCCAATCGTGCTGCCTGTGATGGAAAATTTGGTCTAATATTCGGTATTCTTCCTGCGGGGATAAAGCGCCTTGCCGCCTGAAGGACTATATTTCTAAAGATTGCTCCACCCCTTCTGGCACATGTGGGGGGGGGGGGGCGGCAAGTGACGTAGTGAATCGTCTATGTAGTTCGTAAAGCTGTGCCAGTCAGCTTTGTTGTAGTTAACGAATGTGCGCTTATCTGGCTCCACAAAGTCGCTAGACTTCTCTACTGTGATCAAGATAGGGATGTGATCGGAGTTTAATGCCGTTTGGGCTTGCCAGGTGGTATGGGCAAGAAGCGACATGCAGACGATGGAAATGTCTGGGTAGCTTGAACATCGAGCAGTTATTCTCGTAGAGAAGTCTTCGTTGATTGCAGCGAAGTTCGAGTCGTCTATCTGGTCTGATAATGAAATACCGCGAGGATCGTTTGGTAGCTAGGAGAACCAACTCTCGTGGTGAGCATTGAAATCGCCAAGTATTATTCTGTTATCTCCTTGCAAAAGGTGGGCTATGCTGGGATGATAACTAGTCTGTAACGGTCCATACTCCTCATGGTCCTATCTCTCAGGAGACCTGCGCTACCTTATTTTACGACCGTGGGCTAATGGTGTGGTGTTCTTGTCTCAATCAAAATTGGTTAAGAACCGTTAATAATTAAATTTAAAAGGTAGCTAAATGAAACCGTGTTAACCGAAAAATAAATAAAAAATAGATAAAAGTTAAAATAGGTTTGAAATCTAACGTCATTAGTTATAAACTAGTGCTCGTTATTGTTTAACTCTCACCGCGTGTGCAGTGTTTTTAGTAAAGTTCTCTGCGAATATTTAAAAAAAAACAAAACCAAAAACAAAAACTCTGTTGTTAACGATAAAGTATTATTCTTTCTTTGTCTTTCGGTTTAAAAAAGACATTTTCCAGCAATATAATTCATATCTACCGTAGCTCCCATCATGGGAGGTATTCTCTTTGATAGGGACAAATCGGTCTGTAACCCTAACTCTATACACCCTTTATTCCTAATAATGAGCAGAGCCGGTGTTCATGCAGAAAGTGGTCTTAATAATGTGTCTCCTTTTCTTATACAAAGATCCATTGATGCTGTCGCAGGAAAAGTTAAATATTGCAAAAAATTAAGATCTGGACAACTACTTATACAGTGCTTCAATGGAAAACAAGCTAACAAACTAATAAATATCTCTTGATATAATCGTGAAAGTAGAAGAACATAATTCACTCAATAAATCTAAAGGAATTTTTTATTCCAATGAACTACGGAGTTTATCTGATGAAGAACTTTTGTGTGAAATACGTGAACAAAACCCCAACGTCATAGAAATTAAAAGACTCAATAGAAGAGACCCCGAAAGCAGAACACCGAGATCAACCGATATTGGATTGTATATCACAACATTTAACGTAAGCGAATTGCCGGAAAAAATTTTACTAGGATACATGTACACTACAGTAAAACCATATATTCCCAATCCTCTTCGATGCTTCAAATGTTTCCAGTTTGGCCATGTGTCAGATGAATGTAAATCACAAGTAAAAATTTGTCCACATTGTAGCAACATTGAACATACTCCAATCGACGAAACTGGCAAACGAGAAAAATGCAACAACCTCACAACAGCTTCTCTAAACAATGTGCTATATATAAAAAGAATATTATATACAAAAAATTAAAGTAACACAGAAAAAAACATTAGCTGAAGCACGAAAAGAATATGATAAACAAAATCAACTACCATCAACATACGCAAACGCAGTCAAACCATGCAAATGTCAAGAAGAAACAAAGACTATTAATACGAATGAAAACGAGAAAGAAAAAATAACAGCTGATTCCACCATAAAAGCAACACCCAATTCCCCAGTACGACAAATAGACAAACTTGATGGATCCAAAATTGATTTGCTGCCAAAAAATATATCAAAGAGGAAAAAACGAGAACTAACAAGTGCCGAAAAAAAGAAGAAAGATAATTCAACAAAAGCATTATCAATGACAAAGACAGCCTAAAACAAAATAACGAAGATAATAAAGATGACTCCAGCGACTCTACCTTAAATGAGTAATCAATATAAAATAATTCTCATAATTGTTTATGGGACTCTTCTAGAACGAATTCAAGAGGAAGAATAGTGGAAAAATTCATAAATAATAACAACCTTAATATATTAAATAAATCTGAGTGTGCTACACACTTTAGTCCTGCTTATAAATCTTTTAGCAATATAGATTTAAGTCTAGTAAGTCCAAACATTATTTTTCGAGTGGAATGTTTGTGAAGATTTGCATAATAGCGATCATTACCCAATTATTATTAGCTTGAATAATTTCTCACCAAATTTCGAACGAAGAACTAGTTGGAATATAAAAAGAGCAAAATGGGAAGATTTTAAATGTTCGTTTACAGAAGACCTATCAAATGATAGTAACATAGATACAATAGAAAAACATATAACTAGTACTACCTTAAATTCTGCTAGTGAAGCTATCCCTATAAATAATATGATCCACAATGTGGATCATATGGAATGGAATGAGAGCATAACATCTCTCATTAAAGAGAGAAGGAAAATGCTGAAAAGATTTAAACGAAATTGTAGCGCTGAGAATCTAGCAACATTTTTAAGGGCTAAATCTAAAACTCGTAGGGCAATTAGAGAGAGTAGGAAAAAGTCCTGGTCAAATTTTTGTGAATCGATAAACCTTCGAACATCTTCGGCGGAAGTATATAGAAAAATTAACTTCCAATGATGATATTGCTAATTTCTTGGCTCAACATTTTGCACGCAATTCATCATCTTCAAACTTTGCGAGGAAATTTTATAATTATTCAAGAAATACAAATTTTTCGATTAATTTTACGAATAATCATGAGGTTTATAATGAAGCTTTTACTTTAATTAAATTGAAATCAGCTCTTGGCTCGTGTAAATGTTTAAAAAAAAGGTACAGATGCTACTAAATATCTCTTAGATTTCTACAACATTATTTGGACAAATCAAGTATTTCTAAGAAACTGGAGGGATGCTGTAGTTATTCCAATACTAAAACCTGGTAAAGACACTCTGAAATCAAACAACTACAGACCAATTTCACTCACTAATTGTATATGCAAGATTCTGGAAAGAATGGTAAACAGGAGGTTAGTTTATCACCTAGAGATGAATAATATCGCTGGCTTAACATGCAAAGGCTCTAAGTCCATATTTTAAAATTTTACAGGAGAGACAAAAAACATTCAAACTTTTTTTTGCGTAAATATTTTTGAATTCTGTAAACTCAATTTTTTTGTATTTTTCTTTGCTTTCGATGTGCGTAAAAGCAAAATGATAACATAAGTATTTGCCGAGATAAAAGGTTTTTTGGACTTAGAGCTTTTTCCATTGCTTAGTTTGTATTTTTTCTATGGACTTAGGTCGTTTTCTTAGAACTTGTCTTTCATTTCTTATTTACTAGTTTTTATATCTGGATTACTAAGTCATTAATATATCTAATGATAGAAATTTCAAAGTCCATTGCAACGATTTATATAAGGCTAAGTTGGTTGGACCTACAATGGGTCAAAATCAGGAAAAATATATTTTAACACGAATTTTTTTTTTCATCAAATATTTTTTTTGACATAATTTTTTTTTTAGTTTTTAAAAATTTAAAAAAATTGTCAAAAATTTAAAAATAAAAAAAAGCTCTACTACATGTTTATCACTAATAATTTTAAAATATTTAAAAAAAAATTTTTTTTTTTAAATTTTAAAAAACAATTTTGAATTTTTTATTTTTTTAAATTTTGTATACCTGTATATTTAAAATTTGTATTTTAAAGTACAATTTGGTAAAGGATATATAAGATTCGGCACAGCCGAATATACATAGCTATAATACGTTTGAGTAGATGTTTGTAACGCCCAAAAATATTAGTCTAACACCCACGTTAAATTATACCGATAGACTCAGAATCAATTTATGAGTCGATAAATTTTTAAGACATTGCGTTAAAATGTGATATACAGACTTTTTTTAGGCCCAAGGACGAAGCCTATTGAAACTAGCTGAAATCAGTCAATTATTTCCCCTAGATCCCATACAAATGTCCTTCCGAAATATTTTATACTATGGAAATAATGTCACCTAATTTCATGGCGATCTATAATTAGTCATATCTCCCATATAGGGCTCGCTTCCAAAAATCACTTTAACGACATAAATCTCTTAAAAATGTTGGTATACACATAAAATTCAACGCAAATAACTAGTCATAGGTCCATAATTAGTCATAGCTCCCAAATAAGACCCTCTTCCGAAAATTACTTTTAAATTTTAAAAGAAAAAAATGGTTGGGCATGACCGACCATTTTTCTTATTTGTTGTAATACATGTCATTGAACAATTTGACAGAAATGATTAAACTGTACTTTTTATAGGGACTTAGAGCTTTTTCTTGTCATAAATTGTGTTAAATTGGACTAAGCGCTTTTGCTCATCACTACAAAACAACAACAAAATGCGAGATAACTCCAATTTTTTTCTTTGTAATCAATGTATTTTTACTTATTGTACATTACTGCATTAAAATCTCAATTTCTAAAAAAAGTGGACTTAGAGCCTTTGCATGTTAAGCCAGCGATATGCTAAATATAAATCAGTCTGGATTCAGGAAGAATAGAGGGACAATAGATAACCTAGCGATATTACAATCTGACATTTTGGAAAACTTTTCCTTGAAAAAGGATGTAATAGCAGTATTTTTTGACATAAAGAAGGCTTATGATTGCGTTTGGAAACAATTAATATTTAAAAAGCTAAATGCTCATAATATACAGGGAAATGTGGCAGCCTTCATTTCGAACTTTCTGCAAGACCGAAAATTCTATTGTTTAGTTGGAAACTCGCCATCAAACTATTTTTATCTCGAAAATGGAGTCCCCCAGGGATCTGTTATAAGTGTCACTCTTTTTCTCTTGGCAATTGATGACATTTTAGATCAGTGTCATAAAGATGTAAAAGCACTCTTGTATGCCGATGATCTTGTAATATATTGTTCTGGTAAAAAACACTTATCCATAATTAATGAAATCCAATCGATTAATAAGCTGGAAAAATGGAATGATAAAAGCGGATTTTAATTTCATGTGGAAAAAACAGTGGCAATTAAATTTTCTAGACGTTTAATATCTTCCGACAATACCACAATAAAATTATATGGCAAAGATATACAATTTGTAGAAGAACAAAAATTCCTAGGTGTTACATTTGACAGGAAATTAACATTCAAATCTCACATTAAAAAAATTAAAGCAAACTCAAAATTGAACATAATTCAGATGTTAAGGTGCTCCCAATTTGGATCTGATCCACAATCTCTTCTTAAAATTTTAAACTCAATCGTTCTTCCCACTTTTTTAAATATTTTAGAACCCATTCAAAATACAGGAATTAGACTTTCTATTGGCACCTTTAGAACTAGTACCGCATGTAGCCTTCAAGTTATATCATCATGTCCTCCTTTACACCTTAGAAGATTGAGATATTTACTTAACTACACACTGAAAATTCTCTCAATGCAGAATCACCCCTTGTATAAAATGATAACTAATAATACGAAAATAGAACATTTTAGGCAAAAACAACCAAGAAACTATCCATTCTATGTAAAATCAGCATTAGAAATGTCCCAAATAACTTCAAAATACACAATAGATAAAAATACCATAGAAAATTGTGTACCATGGTGTTTTTCCGACATTAAAGTTGATTTATCTCTTGCAATATGTAACAAACGCGATATGTCATCTACTGAGATTCAACAGAAGTTTTTGGAATTAATACTAAATACTCGATTCATTATTACTTTTTCACGGATGGCTCTGTAATGAATGAAAAATCAGGATTTGCCATTTATAGTAATATTGTTACCATCATGAGATGTATTTCAAACTACTCCTCCATATATATGTACTAGAGCCCTGCATGGGTGACTCTATTTGTCACACACAATGAGTAATCCATTGCTTTGCACTCAACTCATTTGTTGTTTTGAATATTATTTACAAAGTGTACGTACTTTTGATTTTAATAATTAAAATTTTTGTTCTACTCAATCATTGCGAGTATTATTATGTATGTGTACGTCTACATTCAAATCGAGTAAGTAAACAACTTACGTATATAAAAAGAATACAAAATAAATATTCTGAATCGAGTGAATCGAGTTTTAAATGGCAAAAGAAAAATAATTAAAGCAAATAATAATAAAAAAAACATGAAATCCTTCGTATACAGAATATTGATTTAAGAAATATAACTGCTGTTTTCGACATAATTTGACCCTTTGAAGAAGCCTCGAAGATACTAGAGGGTATTTCTCTCCCTCCAACAATTCATTTGGTCTACATTTATGTAAACAGCCTTCTAAAGAAATACGCTGAAAACAATGAGGATATAAGTATTGCCAAGGCTTTGAAAAACGAGCTTAGGCACTACTTGGAAACTGTCGTTTTTTCTAATTTGGCCACCTGGCATCGAGTTGCACTATTTCTGTTCCCACCTGCAAACAAATTGCTAAGTTTCTCTGAAGAAGATCGAAATCTCATAAAATTGAAATGTATTGAGTTGATACAAAGCCTAATACAGAATTGTGAGCCTATGACAGAACCACAATAACAATCAGTAGCTCCAATCTCATCGAAAAATTTAGAACTGTTTTCAGATTTTATTCGATCATCTGATTTTCAAACCAACGAGGATTCAGTGGCCTCAGAGCAGAGAAGCAAGCCGATTCAAAAATTTCGGCGGCGGCTTATGAGCAACAATTTTCGGCGCCGGCGGCTAGCCGGCTCTACGCCGAGTTTTCTAACGGCTGAAAAAAAAATCAGCTTAGCCGAATTCAAACAATATAAAATTAGCTTTTTAAGCGAATTATAAAATATTTTCATGTCAATTTGTCTCAACAGTATTCCTACTTTTTATAAATACCCAAAAACGCTACATTAAATAAAAATATTTTTATTTATTAAAAATTAATTACAAAACAAATAAATCAAAAACCAAGTTAAAGGTATTCATTTCAAAAAAATGGAAAATTACACTCTGATTTTTTGACACTTTTACACAACAAACACAAGAACAAAAATCCACAAAAATTTGTATTTTTTTAAAAATTTTTTCTTGTGTTTGTGTAAAAGTGTAAAACAATTAGAGTGTAATTTTCCCTTTTTTGGAAATGAATATCCTTTAGATTTCATTTGTGAAAAATATAACTTTTATGAAAAGTAATAACTGCTATGGTTCCTGACAATAATAGATGTGTTCAGATTTTATATGTATATCTTAATTAAGCTTCACACAAAACAGTAAAAACAAGATAAATGCATATATATGGTATCACTGCCACTAATTCAATTAAATACCGATTTTCGTTAGTATTCACTGATATTAAAAAAGAACCAAAAATTAATTGTAACTTAATATTTAATAAAATACGATAGAAAAAATGAAAATCGGCTAGGAATTGAGCCGCCAACCAGCCGAGTGATTCGGCGGCGGCGTGGCTTGTTGAAAAAAATTGGCTGAGCGGCTAGCCGTCTGCCGCGCCGATACAGCTTGCTTCTCTGCCTCAGAGTTGAGACGATACTAAACAACAAAAGTGGCCTTTTTTGATGATTTCGACACACTTAAGTGGTGGGATTCGCATAAGAACGAGTTCCCCTTTTTATACAAATTGAGCTGACGAATCTTAGCAATACCTGCAAGTAGCGCACCTTCATAAAGGGTTTTCTCTTGTACCCGTAACGTAATTTCTGAAAAACGATGCTCGATTGCCTCAAATGATATTGCGGTAAATCAAATTATTTTTTTACACATGAATCACAAAAAATGCAGTTCTACAAGAAGTAGATGCTCTCTTCTTGTGGTCCTTATATTTTATATTTTTCAATTTACAGTAGTTTTGCATACATCTCTAAATAACATTTAAATATAATTATTACATGAGTTAGATTAATAAAATATACATGTAAACAATAATGCGTTTTATTTGTAATCTCGCTATAAAAATTCATAAGAATAGTAATTCGTTCAAAGAATTTCATTATAATTAAATCACATAATAAAGCCCTCTATGATTCGATTCACTCGCTGTTTTGCACTCGATTTGAAACACAGAAACACTCTCAATACTCATATCATGCTATACTCTTTACATTCATGTATTTTGCTTTATTTGAAATTTTTGTCAAATACGTTTTTGTTTTGAATAAATTATTATATTCATTCAAAAAACAATGAGTGAGTCAAAAACAGTGCTTGAAAAAAATTAAATGTTTTAAAATATTATTTAAGTCACTCATGCAGGGCTCTAATATGTACCTCTGAATTACTTGGTATAAAAATCTGTATTGATAATCTTACAAGTTTTGATCAGAAAACTCTTATTATATCTGACAGTAAAAGTGCTTTAGAGGGATTACAAAATCCTTTTAGTAGCAATAAAATCGTAAACCAGATAAGAGAATCCCTTACGAAAATTCCTGGGAATATTAAAAGTTGTTTGTGGATACCAAGCCACTTGAATATATCTGGAAATGAAATGGCAGATTTCTTTGCAAAAGATTCATTGAAACAAATAGTAACATCAGATTACAAATATCAACCATCAGACTATAAACAATGGATTCGAAGATACATATCTGATATTTGGAACTATTCATGGAATAATAACAATGGTCCATAATCATAGTCAAACACTAAAGTCGGTTCTTTTTAAAAACAACTTTAAAATAAAAACCTGCTTTTTATTAATTTGCAACCATAGTCAAAATTAAAGTATGTTTTAAATTGAACCGACTTCAACTGGGTGCCACCGCAAATGTAGAAAATGTTTTCATACAATATACAACAAAAAACAGACAAGTGGCAACGCTGAACAGCTGACATACAAAATTAAAAAAAAAAATCACAAAAACGTAAACAATAAAAGTAATGCATTAAACACATTCAAGACAGCAGGCTACCAACTTCAATCTGTCAAAAATAAAATGCACACGTTTATATGGAGAAGATTATTTTAACGACAGCACAGCTACACGGCCACACGACTACTCATGCCGATGTAGCCGAATTAGGCTAATTTCTATTTTTGTCAACGACAAAACAGAAATAGTGTTGCTAATATAATAAACAAATGTAAATCAAATTAGTGCTTAAAAAAATGTATTTTTTTACTTAATTAAGAGAAGTTTCTGATAACCATATTGAAATAAATTAATAACAGGTACATAATTATTTATAACCATATATATATTTTTACTCAAAATAATTGTTTCAATCTTAATTACTTTGGAATTTTGTACGGTTATTTTTTATTAAAGTGGCACCACTGAATTATAAATCAGCTGTTTTCTTTGTAGCTGTCGTCTTTAAAATAATTCAGTAGCTGCCACACGACTACAACTGTAACCAGCAGAATTTGTGTTCGTGTAGCCTGCTGTCTTGAATGTGTTTAATGCATAACCGGGACATCTAAAGAAAGAAAGTTGTTTGTTGTGGAAAAATGGAAAAGATAAGATTAATATCATAATTACGATATTTTGGTACTAATTTTATTGATAACTGTTCAATAATTGCAAAATCTCTACCAATATCTTGTAACTTAAACATTTTTTACTTTGTGACGAACTTTTTTACTCGGCGAAGAACAGCTGATGCTGTTGTTAAACGAGTTAAAAACAACTTCAGCTAGTTTTATATTTAGAGTCGACTTCAGCGTCAGAAGTATACTTTAACTTGTCTATGATAGACCTAAAGTCCACTCTTAAGTAAAGTCGAGTTTAATTCTCTTAAAATGTACTTTATTTTTGACTATGATTATGGGCCAATATGTCTAAATTATATCAAATCCAGAAAAATATTGATTTTAAATTCAAAGGAACATCTTTACCGAAATCTGATTTTATTAAACTAAATAGACTGAAAATTGGTCACTGCTTATTCTCCCATAAACATATAATTGAGAAAACACAACCCCCACTTTGCGAATGTGGGAATGCTCTAAATGTTCTTCATATATTTAATGAATGTAGTCTTTTACAATAAAAACGAGCGAAACACAAAATAAACAATTGCTATATTTGCTAAAGAAAACAAATTTAAAAACATTAAAGATTTCATAAAAACATAAAGATATATATATGTATATTTTATTTTTATTATAATTATTATACAATATTTTTATTGTATCATACTAAAATTAGAATATAAGAATTGTACATAACCTAATAAGTATGTAATGGCCTATATAACCTTATAGTATTGGGGCCCTAAAAGAAAATAAATAAAATTATAAAATCTATTATGTGAAGCGATGACTTTACTTCCCTATGATCATAACCCTCCCTGCCATGATATCCTATCACAGAACTTTTTGATAGCCCTAATATGTCCCTAACCTTTGTAGATTAAACGTTCATGGAATAAAACAATTATTTAAACCATCATTATATAAAATAACAAATTAAAAATATTTATTGTTGACAGTGAAAATTAACATTTTTAATGAATTAAGTGAAATAAAATTGTAATGAGGTGTATGTAATTTTTGTTAAGAAGTGTATTTTATTTTAAATATTCTAAATTGTAAAAAACGTAATCAAAAAATAGAGGTGGTTTTCAAATGTTAATAACATAAAAATGTTAAAATATTATGTTAATAACATACAATTTTAAAATAACATTAGCTTCAATTTAAAATAGTATTAAATTTAATTTAGAATATTTATATGTAGAGAATTTAAAGAAATTTTAAAACATTTAACCAGATTTTAAGACTCACCAAAATAATATCCAACGATGACAACAGGCCTGATGTGATGCTGGTATTGTTTATATCTCAAAATTTAAATTCTCATAACGTTTTTTTATAGTTTTAAAAATAAATATTGTAAAATTTTATAGCTTGAACCGTAAAGATTTACAATATATTTACCCCCATTTTCTCAATCTCTGGTTATTTTTTATCGTGACGATAAACTGACAGTTCTCATACAAAAAAAATTTTAATTGGAGGCTTATCGTTACGAAAAACGATAACCAGATATTGAGAAAATGGGGGTTAGTCTATCTGAAATTAGTTTCTGTTCATGTGAAAAACATGGATTTTCTAGATTTAGTCCGCAAATTTGCAAAGACTGACCTTGAGCTTTATCAATTGTCATTGCAAATACTAAGCAAATAGGAAACTGCAATCGAATAAAATCAAATGGCATTTCCGAAGTTATAATTCGGTCATTCCGATTAGAGGTCGCTCCGATTAAATTGTTCATAAATTGCCTTACTGTAGGTCGAGTTCCACTACAAATACGCAAACAATCATACATACAAACAAACACACATTGACTTTTATATATATATAAGGGTTTCAAATGTATACAAATTTTAACATTTACTTAATATTGTTGGTAGTCCGCGCACTTCTGTACTAAAAATTAATATTGATAGCTGCTATAGCTTTCCCTATATATAATTTGTCATTATATCTATGGAAGGTGCCACGCCCACTTTTGATAGTTTGCCCATTTTTGGCCTAAATATGTAATTCATACAAAGTTTCATTGCTTTACATATCAAAATTATACACATAGATATGGTTTCTAGTATATAGTTTGTATGGGATGTGCCACGCCCACTATTGATAGTCCTCCCATTCTTGTCCTAACTATTAATATTGATGATAGAATAACCGTGCAAAATTTATGGACTCTATCTCTTATTTAGTATCCCATATAATAGATTTTAATTACTCTTTGTATGGGAGGTACCACGCCCACTTGAAAATTCAAAACAAAAAGTATCCTATTGTTCCTTCCAGATATAGAAAAACATACAGTCAAAATTTCAAGCAAATATGGTTAGCCGTTTAGCCGTCTATAGACGTCAAACCAACAAATATACATATAAACACACATTCACTTTTATATATATAGATGAGTGTATGTGGTAAGTGTGTATGTGTGACAGTGTATAAGTGTTAAAATGTATAAGTGTTTTAGTGTTAAAGTGTGTTAACAAAATTAGTTTTCATTTTAAATTTACGTTAAATTAATTAAGAATTAAGTTAAATTAAATTAGATTTAAGTTAAATTAAATAAGATTTAAGTTAAATTAAAGATAAAGTTAAATTCGATTTAAGAATTAGTTAGATTTAAAAAAATTTAAGTTTTAGAAAAGTTAGTTTAGATTTAGTTATTTAGGATTTGTAATTTTAAGATAAATTAGGTTTATGTTTAGTTAAATTTAATGTAAATTAGTTTATGATTAGTTAAGTAAATGTTAGTTAGTTTTTATGATGATATTTGATTCAAATTTTAAGATAAATATGCCAATAATTGATCTTCGTGGGTTTCAAAATTGTTTGAAGATTATAAATTCAAGTATCGATGAATAAAATTTGCAGGATTTTGTTGTAAATATATTCGTGGTTTTGCCGTTTTTATAACAGAGCCTCAGTTTTTATATAATTATTAATGATCTTGAATGATGCAAGGAATGATAATATCAATCTTGTGTGGAGAACACTTCCCTTTTCTGATGTACAAACATGTCCTTAATTATTGTTCGAATATTAAACCTTTATAATTATTACCTGTATTTATCTTTTCTATATATTTTCTTCCTCAGGATTTTGAAATTAAATAGCCCCACGATTTGCCATTATTATCGGATACTTAATTTATATATTTTCTATTTCTTAAGTTTTTAGTTCCGTTCTAGTGAAAATTTTATTTTCAAATGAAAAAATTTGAAATACAAATTTTTCAATACTAACAAAATGTTTTGTTATAAAATATTCAAAGTATTTTAAACCTAATGAACATTTTATACAGAGATAGCCCTCACAAAACAGATACAGCTTCCCGATATGCATAAGCATATCGATAACTGGATCTGGAAAGGGCAATTATCAATATTTATGGAAAATCAAGTCGGTCCTTAGGTCCAAATGTCCTTAGCATGGTATATACCAGTGGTATCGCTGTCTATATCCTGTAACTCGTATTTGATTTGTCCTATTTTGCGCAAAACTTTAGCCTGAATACCCACTGGAGCAAGTTTTGAATTAAAGTTATTTATTTTTATATATTTGATCACAGTCTGTCCTACTTTAAATTCTTTTGACCGAGAACGTAAATTATATATTCTGACGTTTTTGTCGTAAGCCTTCGTAATCAGATCTCTAATTTTGTCTCGTATAACAGATCTCTAATTTTGTCTCGTCTTGTCGTTCTATTATTGAATCACTGTCAGCCAAAAGATTAAGTCTTCTCAAAAGTTTGTAGTCTTTGCCATGAGTAACTATTGTCTGTCCAAAAACAACTTGATATGGGGTCCTTCCAATGAATTGATGAATACTGTTTCTGAGCGAACAATTTATACTGTAAGTATATAAATCCCACTCCCGTTGATCTTTTCTTATGAAGGAACGCAAAGCTTCGTTGATGCAACGATTAACTCTTTCACTTGCGTTCGCTTGTGGGCTATATACGGCAGTTAACATATGTTTAATTCCATATTTACTAAAAAGTTTTCAAAATCTTTTCTCTTAAATTGAGACCCATTGTCTGAAACTAAAGCTTAGAGTCTAGAATAATTTCCAGATACTTAGCACTATCCGAGAGCTTAAGTTCCACTCCGTTAAGGCGCGGTAATGAGAACGAGTGGATTTTGTACCTTCTGGAGAAAAGCACAAGCTCCGGATTCACACCAAGTCCACTAGCAGTGCTCCACTGGCTGAGTGTGCTTAGTTTGTAGGCATTGTGATAATGTGTCCAGGTGTTTCCCAGAGACGGCTACAGCAACATGATCAGCATATGCAACAGTTTTACATTTCATGGAATCTAGTTTCATGAGCAGTATATTATTGGCAAGATTCCACAAGAGTGGCGATAGAACCCCTCCCTGTGGAGTGCCTCGGTTCGCTAATCTAAAAATAGTAGCAGTTCCCATAGAGGAGATAATGACTCTATTGGTCAGAAGTCTACCTATGAAGCAGATAATAGACTGATCTATATACAGACCGCCTAGAGCCGAAAGAATCGTCTCTGGCGTCACATTGTTAAAGGCCCCTTCAATGTCCAAGAAGGCCACCAATGCATATTCCTTGTGCTCGAGTAATTTTTCTACGAATCCCACAAGCGAATGTAGAGCCGTCTCAACAGATCTGCCCTTCATGTAGGCATGTTGAGACAAGGAAAGTCGATTCGGGTCAATTGATGAACGAAGGTGCAGATCAATCAACCTTTCCATGGTTTTCAAGAGGAAGGACGATAGGCTAATAGGCCTAATGTCCTTAGGTCTCGTATGAGAAGCCTTCCCTCCCTTAGGAATGAAGGCTACAGTACATCTGGTCCACGACTCCGGAATATGTGACCAAACTAAGCAGGCGGAATATATACGAGTCAACCAGGGTATAATTAATTCCTCATTCCGTTGCAGATCATCCGGAATGATTCCATCAGGACCCGGAGATTTATATGGGTCAAAGCTACGCAGGGCCCATTTCAATCTCTCCTCGTTTAAAAGAATTGTGACTTCAAAAGGCCCAGCAGAAGATTCCGCAATGTTACCCTCAGATAGGGGAACACTGCCAGGGAAATGAGCGTCCATCAAAACCTCTAGGGTTTCCTTTCCGATAGTAGTCCAGCTGTTGCTCGATGTTTGAATGTAACTTGGGACAACGGCCGAAGATGACAAGATCCTGCGCAAGCGACTCGTCTCAGAGGAACCTTCCACGCCGCTACAGAAGGACCTCCAGGATTTGCGCTTCGCGTTCCTTACCAGGTTCTTGAATTTATTCACAAATGACTTATAAACAGACCAGTTACCCAGTCTTTTAGCGTCATTGAAAAGTCTGCGACATTCTCTACGAGTGCTCGCAATCTCGGAAGTCCACCAAGGTGGTTTTTCCTACCTCTGCAGATAATACTAATCTCGCTTCAAATCCAAACGCACACAGATTTTTTCATTTGAATCGGAGAGCAGCACGTCTCCCTTGCATTAACAGGCTTTTACACAATTTACACTTTTACGAAATTTATGTTCAAGTTATTTTCTAAAGGGGACTAGGGGCAAATGTAGCCCGATTTCCGCAGTACTTTACAGTATAATTTCAGAGTATTTACAACTTATTTTGTGCACAATTTTATAAGGATTGCCGCATAATCAAGATATTTATGACTGCTCAAACAGTACTCCGGGGGACAATTGTATGGAGCTAGGGGAAATCATGGACCATTTTATTTTAATTTAACGCATTAGTTTTTGATTTGTTATGTTTTTACTTAAATATATTAATGATATAATAGTTTTTATTGTTGAATTTGATGTTTTTGACGTTTAACTAAAATCCCGAAGTCCCGAGAAATCCCGAAAAATCCCGGGGTCCCGGGATTTACATTTCTAAAATCCCGAATCCCGGGATTTCTAAAATCCAGTCCCGTTTGGCATCCCTACTGCCAGCATGGCCTACATGGTTCCTTACACTTAAGCTTCTGCATCGCGTCAAGATGACTACCCATCGCAGAGGATTTATAGAGGGCAATACTGAGTATTAATATTTGCCAAAAACTCAGGTATCGTAATACAATCTTTTTTTATTTTATTTATTATTTTCAATAACCTAGCTTATTGGCCATAATCGGTTATAAATTTCTACTTAATAATTTATTTTTTTTAATCGTCTAAACAAAATTTATATTACATTTTCAAAAACCACGAATGATTTGTTTGATTTACAGTATTGACAATTTGTTTAAAACAATTCAAAAACTTTTTATTTTCATATATAAAAATAAAGTTTGCTGAAAAATATCAATCAACTTCAATAATATTTTAAATTTGAAAAGTGTTAATACTCAGTATTGTGGTCTATAAATACCTTTATATATGGGGGATTTCACGTTAAGTGAACTAACTTTTAAAATCGATGTCTTCCACCAATGTTAGACCTACTGGATAGTAATTCTGACACAATTTTTCAACAAGATCGGTCCAGAACTCTCTGAGTTAGAGGGGGTCAAAATTTGACATTTTGGCCAAACATGTGATTTTTCTCATCCATGTAACCTATTGTTCTTAGCAAAATGTGTTCCATAAAATATCCAAGCTTTCTTTTGAGCAAAAAAAAAAAATTAAAAAAAAGTTCGATTTGCCGAAAAAAAATCAAAAATTTTATATCTTGAGTTACAAAACATTTATTTTGCTATATATCCCACTCGCATCCCACTAAGCGACCAAATAGATCATAAATTACTAGACCCAAGCTTGAAGTCAACAAAGTTTTTAATTTTGCAAAAAAAGTCAAAAATTGCATGTTTTGACTTACAAAACATTTTTTTTGATAGATATTAAACTCGCATCCCACTAAGCGACCAAATAGGTCTTCAAGGAAAATATCTAAGCTTTATTTTAAGAAGAAAAAAAAGGAAAAGGGCCCATTTTAAATATTTTTTTCGAAAGATTGAAGAAATAGCTATCTAAACTATTTGGAACACATTTTGCTAAGAACAATAGGTAATAAGTTACATGGATGAGAAAAATCACATGTTTGGCCAAAATGTCAAATTTTGACCCCCTCTAACTCAGAGAGTTCTGGACCCATCTTGTTGAAAAATATCCAATAGGTCTAACTCCTAATAAGTTTTATATACACAAAATTCATGTCACCAAATTTTATTATGATCGGTCCATAATTAGTCATAGCTCCCATATAGACCCGCTTCCGAAAATCACTTTAACGTGCATAAATCGCTTAAAAATGTTGGTATACATACATAGTTAACTTTAATATAGACATAAATCACACGACCTAATTTCATGGTGATCGGTCCATAATTGGTCATAGCCCCCATATAAGGCCCACTTCCGAAAATCACTCAAAAATATAAATTATTGAAATGGGAAAGACAAATTATTTTTTGGTGTAATTGTAGTTAATGTTGGAGTTTTATTCGGTACTCCAAGATAGTGGTGTTGTTGTTCGCTCATGCGCAGAGAGAGAGTAATTTATGTAGTTTGATGGCGACGCAATTTGCGCGGGTGAAATTACATTTTTTGTTGCTAGATTTTTCACTGTTAAATCTGGTGGAGAACGCTTTACTGAATTTGTAGTTGTTTTAGTAATAAAAACAAAGAAACAAACTTTGTGTTTAGGATTTTGTTATTTTATTATACCCTTCACCATGAGTGGCAAGGGTATATATAAGTTTGTCATTCCGTTTGTAATTTCCACATTTTTCATTTGCGACCCCATAAAGTATATATATTCTGGATCGTTATAGATAGCGGAATCGATATAGCCATGTCCGTCTGTCCGTCTGTGTGTTGAAATCAACTTTCCGAAGCCCCCAAATAACATACATATATGATTCATATATCAATATCTCCGGAATTCTTCCGGCTCAGTTGCTATTTAAAATCGGTCCACAAATGGCTGAGATATAAGGAAAAAACAAGGACAACCTCGATTTTTTACCTATTTTTGACCTATATCTGGATTACTAAGTCTTTAATATAGACAATATGGATATCTAATGATAGATATTTCAAAGACCTTTGCATCGACGTATATAAGACCATAGAAAGTTGGACCTGCGCTGAGATATAACCAAAAAAACCAAAACACAATGTAATTTGTTATTGTTTTCTATGACGTCATGCAAATATATGTATAATAACAAACAAATCTTTATTTGTATGTATGTGTTTTTTTGTCAATCTTCAGCAATGCGAATTTATATACCAGGTGGTGTCGATTCTACAACAAGTACAACATTTACAAAAACCACTTGCAATTTGTTTTTGTTTATGTGGTTTAAGCTGTCAAAGTTTGCCTGTTGTTTTTGTTACTTTTACGTTTGTTGTAGCATTTGCCGCAACAATCACAGGATAATTGACAGCTCAAACATCCAAACAACATTAATCAGCTGTGCTATCAACACAACCTGGTATATAAATTCGCCTTGAGAGAGAGCTTTTTATAATGTGTTCTCAAAAGAGCAACGCTCTCACGCGTACACAGAACCAGTGTTGCTAAATATTTTTTGAAGAAAACTTTTTATTTCTAAGTACATACTAAAATTACAAAACCAAATTGGTACATATATGTATGTAATCAAACTGAGATAATTTATGTGAATTTAGTGCTGGAGACACTTTCAATATATTCAAATCAATCTCCCCATTTAGTGAATGAATTTGGGGACTATCATTTTGAAATCATCGGTTCAACTTATTGATATCACTTTTCCAAAAAAAACTTTTTGCGTCTCAAAAACCTTGCTAAAAAGGAAAAACTTGACATATGGTAACACTGCACAGAACACATATTGTACAAAAACAACAACCACGTTGTTTGAGCACGTTGCGTTTGCGCTTATTTCATTTTTGTTGTTGTTTGTTGCTATTGTCAACAAATAATTGAGCAACGCAACCACTCCCAGCAAGGCGAATCTATAGAAGGTGTCGACAGAACTACAACATGTACAAAAACAACAGGTACTTTGTTTTTGTTAAAAGATAGTCGAACTGTCAAAGTTGCCTTTTTTTTAACGCTTTATTGATTTATTGAATCTGTCTATTTTGACCTTACAATAAGTATTTAAATCTTATAACTAAAATTAAAACTATTTGCTCTTCAGCAAGAGAGCCATAATGGTAAACTGTCACTCATCTTAGCGGGGTGGTAGATCTGCTCTACGGAGCCTGGATCGGGTTTGGGTCTGCACAAGTTGTCTTGCAAGCGTATTGGGATGGTTTCGCAGCTTCACAATATATTTCTCACGGACTTTCTTGAACTTTCTTGAACTCTTCCTTTACCAATGTCACTTCTAGGTCTCTGTGGATGTTTTCATTTCTTATGTACCATGGTGCTCCCGTCATGGTCCTAAGAATTTTAGATTGGGCCCTCTGTATAAGATCAATACTGGTGTTGCTAGCCATTCCCCATAATTGAATTCCATATGTCCAAATTGGTTTTACAACGGTCTTATACAGGATGACTTTATATTCAAGGCTTAATTTTGATTGGTTACTGATTAACCAATGAAAGCTAGAGGCATAATCAGACTGCGGTATATTAACGTTGTTGAGTGTGACAGGTGGGCAATTTCCTCTTCTTAGAGCGAACGTAACATGTTTACTTTTCAGCTCATTTACCTTTATTCGCCAGTTTTTCAACCATGACTCCACACGTACGAGGTAATTCTGCAGTTGACTAGATGCCATGAGTGGGTTTTCGTCTGAGCTAATAATGGCGGTATCATCAGCAAATGTTGAAATTGTTAGTTTATCGCACGTAGGGAGGTCGGAGGTGTAAATCAAATACAGCGTAGGTCCTAGTACACTTCCCTGTGGAACGCCAGCTCCAATCTTGTATTCTCTCGTCACATAATCATTGTACTTAACTCTGAAAAGTCTATTCGATAAATAAGACTCCAGCAATTTATGAGTACATAGTGGTAGTAAACATTTGATTTTATGTACTAGACCCTTATGCCATACCTTGTCAAAAGCCTGAGCAACGTCTAAAAAGACGGCAGAACAATATTTCTTTAATTCAAAAGATTTTCTAATCTCTCCAGTTAAACGATTTACCTGTTCAATGGTGCCATGATGTTCACGGAAACCAAATTGGTGTACTGGGATAATGTTTCCATCATTCAAAAAAGGTATTATCTTTTCCTGGAATATTTTCTCGAATATCTTCGACAAACAAGGGAGTAGGCTAATAGGTCTATAAGAAGATGGCAGGGTTAAATCTTTACCCGGTTTAGGTAACATTATTTTTATTTTTTTTATTTTTATTTATTTATTTAAGTCAATGGATTAAATCCTTACAGACTATTATGAAAATATATAGTATATAATTACAATGAATTTACAAAAAGTACAACAAATAATTAATCATTTAAAAAACGAATAATGTTATATTTAATTACACTTGTTTTAAGAGAAAAATCAATTAGATGATAAAGATTATTGAATTCGCAGTATAATCTCCTTATTGCATCAGCTTGGGCGTAGTTAGTTCTAACGTTTTTGACATACAGTGGCTTGAAATGACGTGACAATCGTTGAGGGACGTTGAAAGTAACATTATTTACAAGGAATTCGGAGCAGACTTCACCATTAATTATATTGATCATAAATGTTACATTAAGCATAGTTCTTCTACTGTGTAATGTAGGCAATTTTATTAACTTAAGTCTATCAATGTATGATGGAAGGTTTATTTCAGGATTCCAACGTAAACCACGTAAACAGAAGAGTAAGAATTGTTTTTGTACAGATTCTATTCGCTGAATATGAATGTTGTAATAAGGATCCCAGATAACAGAGCCATATTCCAATATAGGTCTTACTAAAGAGATGTAAAGTTGTTTTGTGATGTAGGGGTCGCTAAATTCCTTAGCCCAACGTTTTATAAATGCAAGTACACCTCTGGCTTTATTTATTGTCATAGTAATATGCGAAACAAAGTTTAATTTATGGTCTAATAAAATTCCAAGATCAAGAAAATTTTCAACAGAATCAAGCTGATAATTGCCCAAAGTATAGTTGGCTGGAATATAATTACTTCTAGAAAAGCGCATAAGTTTACATTTTTTTAAGTTTAATTCCATTAGGTTTTGACTGCACCAAAAAAAGAAATTGTTGAGATCGGATTGGAGATAAAAATGATCCACATATTGAGAGAAGCTCAAAAAGATTTTGACATCATCCGCATACATTAGAATGCTGCAAAAATTTAAAACATCCGGAAGGTCATTGATGAACAGGGAGAAGAGAATAGGACCAAGGTGGCTCCCTTGAGGTACACCAGAAGTAACCAAAATATTTTTGGAGTATTTATTATTGAATTTAACACATTGAGTTCTATCCAAAAGATACGATTTTATCCAGTTTAGGCTGCGAGATGTTAAACCCAGAAGGTCCAGCTTAATAAAAAGAAGGTTGTGATTTACTTTATCAAAAGCTTTACTAAAATCGGTATATACGGCATCAGTTTGTTTTCTTTGGACAAAGCCTTGGTTTACATGTGTTGTAAGATGAAGGACATTCGTTGTAGTAGAACAACCTTTCCGAAATCCGTGTTGACACGATGACAGAATAGATGATGATTGATGGTACATGTAATCAGTGATAAAATTCTCAAAAATCTTAGGAATTGCACTGAGTTTAGCAATGCCTCTATAATTGGAGATATCAGATTTATTACCGGATTTAAATAACGGAATAATGTAAGAAGACTTCCAAATTTTAGGAAAATAGCCATATTTGATGGATGTGTTGAACAACATTATTAATGGTTTTACCAACGATTGAGCACAATAATGTAAGATGCAGCTTGGAACACCATCAGGACCATAATTATACGAAATTTTTAGTTTATTTAAACTTTCCAATAAATCAACAGAGTCAATATACGGGAACGCTATATCACGGTTAGTGTATAATGAGTAGGGGTAACTATCAGAGACATATTGTGCATCCGAATATGTACTAGCAAAAAAATCAGCAAACATATTACATACGTTAACGTCATCGGAAGATTCACAATTGTTGAATTTCATTACAGAAGGATATCCATTTGTCTTTCTTTTAGAGTTGACAAAGTTGTAAAACGCTTTAGAGTTAAGTTTAAAATCATTTTTCATTTTAAGTAAATATTTATTATAAAGGAAATTGTTGAGAGTATTGTATTCAGCACGAGAAACTGAGTATTTACCATAATCTACGAGAGAGCCAGATTTTTTAAATTTTTTATAATATTTATTCTTTAAATTCTTTAGTTTAGTTAAATGTTTAGAATTCCAAGGAGGACCAGTGTGTTGGTAAAAACTGTGTTTTGGAGTGCATTCATCCATGAATGAATATATTTTATTGTAAAAAATGTCAGCCATGTCATCCAAAGTTGAATTGTTTAAGTATGGGACACACAGTAAATCATTCCAATTGGTATTAGATATTAACTCATTTAATTTAACGTAATTTGTTTGTTTAAAATTATAAACTTTCTCGTGGTTTATTTGAGTTGCGGATTTATGTGCAAGAGGCAATGTAAAAACAAGTTCGAATGTGGGGTGAAATCTATCTTCCGGTAAAGTAACAGGATCTGAGCGAGAAATTACACAATTGCATGTATCGTTTACAAATGACAAATCTAATAATTTTCCAAATTCATTAAAAACGTTATTTAGTTGATAAAGGCAAATATCGAATATATTATTTAAAAAATCATCATCAAAGTTTTTAGATTTTGTTGGAATTAAGTTAGGAGCATCAGGTAACTTTGTCCAGGAAATAGAGGGCAGATTGAAATCACCAAAAACAAAAAAAGCATCATCTGTTTCAACAAGATCAGCAATCATTTTTATGGCATTTACATGTTGTTTATATACTAGTTCATTAGAATTAGGAGGTATGTATGAACAGGTGAGGTAGATTTTATTATTTTTCAGTTTTATCATTACACTAATGAATTCAATATTTTCTGAAGAGCAGGACGAAATTGATTCAGAGGCAAAATGGCATGAAACTGCAATTAAAACACCACCGCCGTTTCGATCATTTCTATTATATCTGTAGATCTGATATTTATTGCAGAGAAGTTCAGAATTGAATACGTTGTCTTTCAGCCATGTTTCAGTAAAAACAATAACATCATAAGTAAAATCATAACTATTTATAAGAAGGTTTGATATTTTAGTGTTTAAGCCTCGAACATTCTGATAAATAAAGGTTAATCGATCAATAAGTTCACAATTCAGTTTTTTGAAATGTTGGAGTTTGAATTATCATTTAATCGGTGACCAGACGGAAGTACAGCAATGTTATGTTTTCTTGGATTATCTTTAAATTCATATTCACGTACCAAAGTATTTGCAGGCCAGAAATTAGGATTTACTATTTGTTCATAAAGATCGTGGGGAACATTGAGTTTGAAAGATGTAATCCTCCTAGGTTGTGCATACGAAAATTTATATGTGGTAAAGTCAGCTTCAAAATTCAATTTTGATTTTATGTAAAAATTTATTTGTTCAACAGTAGTATCAGATGCGAAACGGGATATAAAAATTGATTTATTAGGCGGAATAATTTTTAAGCCAGTATTTGAAATTTGATTTGTAGCAGCATTTGAAGTACCAGCAATATTATCATAATTAACAAATGTAGCGGTAGTTTGCATATGTGAATATTCTGAATCCGATATAGTATTCAACATTGTAGCATAGTTTTCGGGGTTACTCGTTGATGTACTTGGTGTAATTGAATCGGAAACAACAACATTGGAAACAACAGAAGCACCAGGACTTTGAGAAGCGTTTGTTTTATTTTTGGTTCTTGATGATTTTCGGCGCTTAGGAGAAGATTGCGGTGGAGAATTTAGACAATTTAATTGTTTAAATTCTTCATATAGATTACCATAAGCTGCTATCTCACTGGACAGTGCAGATAATTTATTTTGAATATTTAGAAATGTATTTTTAGTGCTTTGATAAAAACGATAATATTCGACACCAATTTTTTGACAGGCATTGCAACACCAATGTAAACCTTTAGTTTTACACACTGCTTCAGCAACCAAACCGGTCAATCCACTGCACTTAAAATGACACATGCCATGACAAAGCCAACAAACCACCATTCTTTCATCATCACCTGATAAAGTACAGCTTTTGTTGAGACATTTAAATTTATCTGCCATAGTAATTTCTTTAAGTGTATGTCGATAATACCGATTATTGTTAAAGAATACAACGCTGACTAATGGTAGATATGGCAGCACTGATAAAATTGACAGATTATATTCAGCAGATCAAATGTTTATTTACGAAGAAATGTAATTCCAGTTGAGTGTAATTTTAATGATAATTAATAATTATTGTATATGTGTTTGTAAACAATAAAATTTAAGATTTAACAATGAAAAATTAAGTATTTATAAATTATTTAAGACACAAGTGTAACATGCAACAGAATGCAATTTTATTACAGAACGAATTTAATTCACTTTAAATATTTAAACTGTTTATTATACCAAAAATAAAAATTAAAACACCAGGACTGAATATAAAGTACGTGCGTTTATGCGTGTGATACGTTGACAACAATATTATATCATAGTTTCAAGATCGCATTAAACAATATAGATAGCACAATTATTGCCACATTTGGTAGGTTTTTAATCATTGATGGCGTTATTAAATCATATCCCGGTGATTTTTCAAGTCTAATTTATTTTTAATTACTCTATTAACATCCTCAGGACTAATATCGAATTGGGCTGCATTAGCCATTGTTGAAGCTGGCAGTTCTTCTAGTTCAAACTCATTTGCCGTGGAGTTGGGTTGAAATACTTCACTTAAATGTTCAGCAAATACTGAGGCTTTTTCTATAGCACTTCGTGCCCAGGTTCCGTCAGCTTTTCTTAAAGCGCTTTGTGCCTCTACCGGTGGCTTAATGTTCCTCGTTGCCTTCCAAAGAGAGAAATTTGTGTATTTTGTACTCGTCAAACTTTTAATATAATTTTCGTTTATGCGATCCTCTTCTAAATGAAGAGCTCTTTTCAGTTTACGTACTGCTGCGGACAGCCTCTGCTTTGCAGCAGGTGATCTATTATGTTGCCATTCTCTTCTGAGTCTTCTCTTTTCGAGAAGAAGTCTTTCAATATCCGAACTAGAAATAGGCGTATTAGTTTTTGGAGGGATCTGGCACCTAGAGTGTTCCAGAGCCGAAACAATCAATGACGTGAAGTCATTGACGGTCCTATCTATGTCTTCCTCACACTGTAAATTAGGATTTGTGTGGATATGACTGCTGATATATTTCCTATATTTTAGCCAATTTGTCTTAAAATACAAAGAGTCCTTAGGAAATCTTGGGATGTTGGGTCTCTCACAATAATTAATAATTACAGGAGAGTGGTCAGAAGATAGATCATAGGATATTTCTGTGGATATTGCATTCCGAATAATATTTCTGCATATGGCGAAGTCTATTAGATCAGGAATTTTTCTAGGATCAGTTGGCCAATAAGTTGGGTGTCCAGGAGACACGAAATCTAAGCAATTTTTGCGATCAACTAGAGCTTTATACAGCTGTCTACCTCTGGGATTTACTAATCGCGAACCCCAATATGTATGTTTGGCATTGTAGTCTCCACATGCCAGAAACCAATCTCCTAGTGTTATAAAGAATTCTTCAAATTTCCCCTTGGTCATCGAAAAACGTGGTGGGCAATATATAGAGCTCAGAGTTAAGTCTCCAGCTGGGTATTCAAGGCGAATCTAGGGCATAGTGTCTCAATCGGTTTCTAATAATGATACCGGTACCGCCATGTGCCTTACCATCCGGATGGTTTGTGTAATAAAATGAGTATCCTGATATATTAAAGTTATATCTATTTGTAAGATGTGTCTCCGAAATTAACATCACATCGATGCTTTTATTTAACATAAAATGGGAAATTTCCGATTTGTGCTGGTTTAAACCATTTGCATTCCAGAAACATGTCTTCAAAAAATTAATTTTCTTGTTAATAGAATTTGAATCATTTGGTTCTGTGCTCTCAGAAGGTCTTATATTGTGTTTTGCATGGATGACATGAAGTTAGTCATATTTTGATTAAGAGAGGAAATATTCTCAGTAAGTGCTTGCATTAGGTTTTCCAACCCTCCCATATTTTGGGGGACTTTTGGCTTTTGATAACCCGTTTTTAAAATACTGGCGTATGAGCTGGCTCCAGCATTAATTGTAGCTCCCTGGCCATTTTCCTGTGATACTGGATGAGCCGCATTTATTTTATCATTTGAAAGATCTACTCCAGAGCTTAGTGGTCTAGATGTAGATACCGAATTTGTAGGTGTTGATTCAACTATTTCACCTCTCAACAGCTTTTGCCTCTCTCTTAATCTTTTTAGTAACTCCTTGTAGACCGGGCATCCACGATAATTAGCGGAATGATCTCCACCGCAGTTACCACATTTCCTACTGAGACCATTATCAACTATATCACATTGTGACGAAGAGTGCAGGCCTCCACATGCAACACATACTGTGCGTAGGGTACAATAATTACGTGTATGTCCAAATTCCTGACAATTGCTACACTGAACTGGACGATTACGCTTAAGAGGTTCCTCTATATTTACTCTACGATTCAACAAATATCTTAGAGTGTATATAGGGTGAGTTTCATTCTTTTTTAATTTCCCATCATCAGGCTCTAACTCAACCCTAAACATTGGCTGAGGAACCTTGTCTCTATTAAAGATATTGACTACATTCTTTGTCTGATAGCCCAATTCTTCCAGGGCCTCCTTGATTTCGTTTGTATCTACACTGGATACAATACCTTTTATGACTACTATCTAGCCCTTGCAACTCTTAAGTTGATATGTATAAAAGTTTTTCTTACTGTCATTTAGGTGTTGAGAGATTTTTGTCTCTTGCACATCTCCTTTTCTTATTGGAACAATATGAAAATTATTTTTTCCAATGAGTTCAATAAATGATTTCACTAAGCTATTAGAGCTAGTTTCACGAAGAAATATTGGTGGTGGTTTTAACGGTTTACGGATGGATTTATCATCATTTTTTTTGATGATTACCCAAGAGAGCAAAACGGTTACTTTTCAAGGGGTTATCAGTAATTTTTTGCCTTTTCTCAGAAGGCAGACTTTTCTGGGGACTTAAATTTCGCTTATTAATTCTTATATATCTAAGCATACCTGTTTGAACTGGAGATTTAGTTTTACTTATCTTATTTCCAACCTTAGGTATAGCACCCCTTGATGTACCATTATATTCCATCACGGTATTTTCAGTGTTAAATACATTAAAACTCTCACTAGGTTTTGTTAGTGGATTATCATAAGCTTGTGTATTTATCATTGTCGACTCTGTTATATCTACTGCAGTATTTGTTGTTGTACCAGAACACTTTTTATTTTCTTTTATGCTTTGTTCTAAACAAGCATTACTAGGTGATGATGTGTGTGCAATATTGTTCTCATGTATTTGTATCACGGGGGAACAAGAGCGCGCTCTCTCAATCGGTTTGGCGGTTAAATAATTTTTGTTAAAGTCTGGATCTCTTATATTTTTGTTAGCACTTCTATTTTCACCCTCCCCGTTCAAAAATATGTAGGCATTTCTACCGTTTAAACTGAGTCTACTCTCATTATGAGAGTTCATATGCTCACAGTAATTTAACGAAATTTGAAAAAAAGAAATTAAACAAATCACTTTTAAACAAATTTCTATTTTTTTTGTTATATTGTATAATTTTTTTTTGTTTGTTTATATTAAACACTAAGAGAAATATTTATTTTTTTTGCGTCCAATCGCTAAATTTTTCCTTTTTATTTAAATTTTCACTGAAACCACTTAAATCGCGGAGCGAATAAAAAACACGTCTGCTTCTCATAAGAATTGTGAACTTAACATGTTTGCTTTTTAACTCATTTACACGTATTCTCCATTTGTTTAACCATGTTTCCACACATCTTAAGTAGCCATCTAGTATACTAGATGTCATCAGCAAATGTAGAAATAGTCAATTCATCGCTCGTAGGCAAATCAGAGATGTAAATCAAATAGAGGGTAGGTCCAAGAACACTTCCTTGTGGTACTCCTGCTTCAATCCTATATTCTCTTGTTACGTAATTGTTGTAGTTAACTGTAAATATGCTGTCTGATAGATAAGATTCCAATAGTTTATGAGTATATATTCCAGGCCTTTGTGCCATACATTATCGAAGGCTTGAGTGACATCATAAAATATTGCTGAACAATATTTCTTTAATTTAAACTTGCTCGATTGTTCCGTGGCGTTCCCGGATACCAAATTGATGAACTGTGATTATATTTTTCTCATTTAAAAATGGTATGATTTTCTTTTGGAACACTTTTTCGAATATCTTCGATAAGCAAGGAAGTAAGCTTATTGGTCTATAGGAGGATGGTACGGTCAAGTCTTTACTTTGGTATCATTATTATCTGAGAAGTTTTCCAATTTGTTGGAAAAACTCCATGTTTAAAGATCGTATTAAATATTGTAGATAGCACAATTATTGCCACACTCGGTAGGTTTTTAATTATAGTAGGTGTAACTGAATCATTTCCAGGTGATTTTCTTAATATTATATTATCATTGATTACTTCGTTAATGTCTTCTGGGCTTATAGCTAATATGTCATCATTATATAATGTTGACATAGGTGGCTCCTCAAATTCAAAAACAGTTGTTGGCGAGTTTGGTTGAAAGACTGTACTTAAGTGATCGGCAAATATTTTAGCCTTTTCCTCCGTGCTGCAAGCCCAGGTACCTTCAGCTTTCCTTAAAGGGCTTTGCCCCTCTACCGGCGGCTTGATATTTTTCGTTGCCTTCCAAAGGGAAAAATTTGTGTGTTTGGTATTTGTCAAACTTTGAATTTAATTTTTATTTCTGCGATCCTCTAGCGATTTTTACTAGCAGCAGAAAATATTGTTCTACACAAGATTTTGTATAGAAAATATTGTTCTACACAAGATTTTGTATAGAAAATATTGTTCTACACAAGATTTTGTATAGAAAATATTGTTCTACACAAGATTTTGTATAGAAAATATTGTTCTACACAAGATTTTGTATAGAAAATATTGTTCTACACAAGATTTTGTATAGAAAATATTGTTCTACACAAGATTTTGTATAGAAAATATTGTTCTACACAAGATTTTGTATAGAAAATATTGTTCTACACAAGATTTTGTATAGAAAATATTGTTCTACACAAGATTTTCTATAGAAAATATTGTTCTACACAAGATTTTCTATAGAAAATATTGTTCTACACAAGATTTTCTATAGAAAATATTGTTCTACACAAGATTTTCTATAGAAAATATTGTTCTACACAAGATTTTCTATAGAAAATATTGTTCTACACAAGATTTTCTATAGAAAATATTGTTCTACACAAGATTTTCTACAGAAAATGTTGTTCTACACAAGATTTTGACCTATATCTGTATAATGATTATCTAATGATAGATATTTCAAAGACCTTTGCAACGACGTATATAAGACCATAGTAAGGTGGACCTACAATGGGTCAAAATCGAAAAAAATATTAAAAAACAATTTCGAAAAAAAAATTCCAAAAAATTGGAAAAATAAAATTGAATTTGTGTTTACCTAAAAATATTTAAAATTTTTATTTTAAAGTATAATTTGGTGAAGGGTATTTAAGATTCGGCACAGCCGAATATAGCTCTCTGACTTGTTTTTCTTTAATTTTTTTATTTTTGTGGTCTTTTATTCTCACAAAATTTAACTAATTTCGCAAGACGCTAATGTAAAATTAATTACATTAGATTTTTGTTTTATTTTTTCACATTGTCGGATCAAATTAAAAAACACGTCCGCACAGTTCGACAGTTAGTGTTAGTTCCCTGTTATGTTATCACGATTTGAAATTTAACAAAGTCTTTATGGATTTTGACTGGTCTTAGAAAATATGGTATTTTGGAGGTATTATCCTCGTTAAATTACATTCCTTCACTTTTTTATAATTAAAATAGAAACTGGACCAGGATTTATATTATATGATGAGAAAAACGTGACTGTGATACCCGATATGTCGAATTTTAATTTCACTAAACAACACAGAATAAATTCATACCTTTTGCAAAAATCTGTTCACTTTCTTTAAGTTGTGCAATTTCAATTTATTATACCCACGATCATTACACCATTCGCAATATGAATCTGCTTCCATCATAAAATTTAATTCTGAATTACGCTATTAAAACAAATATCAATTTATAATGCAATTAAAATTGGAAACACTATCGTTTAATTACCAATAATTCAATTTTTCTTTTTAGCCGATAAATATTTTTCTTGTTGGGAGCTATATGCCATCTCAGAATTTTGTAACAATGTATTGGCAAATTAAAAAAGTCGTCTAATGAACATTTAACATCATTGACGTTATTTTTCGAATAAAAAATCCTTGTTAAAAAACTAAATATTTCTTTATTTAACATTTTAATATTTTTCTAATACACTATTTTTTAAAAAATTCACGTTCTCTTCATACAAAGGACTTGTCACAGAATATAAAACTCATACAGTTTTTATTTTATTATTATTATTTATTAAGGTTAAGTTAGGTTCCATGGGTAGCCACTCTTCAAGCAGCTCACTTGGGTCCATTCAAAACTGATCCCATTGTGATACCCAAGGGGTAAACATCTTGGTATTAATTATACGTCCGTTATTTCCAGGCTAAACCAACCAGATTCTCTGATGAAAGAGTAGATTCGTCTAAGACTTATCCTTGATAGCTCATCTAAGCATGATAGGAATGGTGTTCCGAAGATGCGTTCCCTCAGATTTATCAGAGCCGGGCATTGACAGAATAGGTGTGACACCGTCTCATCCTCTTCTTCATTATGGCAGCTCCTACAGTAGTCATTATACCGTAGGCCCAATCTCCTAGCATGTGTCCCAATTATACAGTGTCCTGTAATGAAGGAGACAATTAGCCTTATTTGCTCACGACGAAATTCCATAAGTAGATTCGTCCTGCTGGCATCATATACGGGCCAAGTAGACCTCGTTGTAACACAGGAAGACTCATTGGTCCACCTGCTTTGTGCAGATTCATATAGTGTCCGCTGAACAGCCATCTTGCATATAGCAAGGGAAATACCAGAAAAGGGGTCGATCTCATCATCATCCATCATCGCCCCCATTTTGGCCAGTTCGTCAGCTATACAATTACCCTGATTACCATCGTGGCCAGGGACCCATATAAGCGTTATCCTAGAATGTCTCGCTATCTCATTAAGGGATACCCGGCATTCCTCGGTTAACCTAGATGTCGTAAAGACACCCGCTATTCCTTTAACGGCAGCCTTGCTATCGGTAAATATACATATATCACCAGATATTTGATAAAACCTCAGCCAGTTGGATGCACGTTTAATGGCCGTAATTTCCGCCTGAAGAGCCGTACAGAAGTTAGGTAGCCTGAAATAGGATTTAATCCCATAGTTCTCAATAAAGAAACCACCACCGACCCTATTGCCCCTCTTTGAGCCATCAGTAAATACCCTTATGACATCATCAGGGGGTAAGAGTCCGCGCTGCCATGAATCCCTATTCGGGATCTTAATATGGAAATGCATATCGAAAAATGGTTTTGCGATGCAGTAATCGACATTACTATGTAAGTACCCATAGTAGTTCAGTATCTTAGAGTGCCCATGATCTTTACCATACCACGAACAACCAGCATTTAGTCTCACAGCAGAGTTGAGAGCCATTTGTATCACCATCAAATCAACTGGTAACCAGTTCAGGATAGTAAAAAGTGCCTTAGAGGGGGTAGTCCTTATAGCGCCTGTAATCAGTATCGCAATAGTCCTGAGAACTCGTTCCACAGCCTTACGGTGAGTAGCATTATCCAAGGCGTGCCACCACACCAACACTCCATAGAACAAGATGGGTTTAACAACTGCTTTGAAGATCCAACTGATACCCTTCGGCATAATACCCCAGTTTGTACCAATTGCCTTCTTACAGGAGTAGATGGCTACATAAGCCTTGTTAATCCTGTTTTGAATATTCAAATTCCAGGACAATCTTTTATCTAGAATGATGCCAAGATACTTCGCATTATCTCTAATCTCAAGACTGATTCCATTCAATCTAGGTGGTCTGAAGTCATCGATCTTATACCTCCTAGTGAAGAGAACCAGTTCCGTTTTTTGTGGGTTCACACTAAGTCCACATGAAATACTCCACTCACTCAGTGTACTTAATGCTGATTCCATACAACTGGATATTGTATCCAGAAATTTGCCAGATATAAAAACTGCAACATCGTCAGCATATGCGACTGTCTTGATCCTTCTGTTGTCCATCCTGATCAACAGGGAATTCATAGCCAAATTCCACAGAAGTGGTGATAAAACACCCCCCTGCGGGGTTCCACGATTGGCCACTTTTAAAACACTTACACCACCTAAAGTAGCACAAATGACTCTATAACCGAGTATCTTTTCGACTAGTCGGCGAACACATAGATCAATTCCCAGTTCATCCATCGCAGATAGGATGGCATCGGGCCTGACATTATTAAAAGCTCCTTCAATATCGAGAAAGGCAACAAGTGAATACTCCTTATGTATTAGCGACTCCTCAATGGAGCCAACTAGCGAATGTAGAGCTGTTTCCACAGATCTGCCTTTGGTGTAGGCATGTTGGGATTTAGAGATGAGTTCCGACGGAATGGTCATTCTCAGATATACGTCAATCACCCTTTCTAGGGTTTTCAGCAGGAAGGATGCAAGGCTAATTGGCCTATAATCCTTTGGTTTAGTGTAAGTCGCCTTACCACCTTTAGGAATGAAGACTACTCTGCATCTCGTCCACCATGTGGGGATATAGGTCCATCTAATACACGCTGTGTATATGCTAATGAGCCATGGTACAACTATTTCTTCGTTCTTTTGAAGATCAGCAGGAATAATGCCATCCGGCCCAGGAGATTTAAACGGGTCGAAGCTTTTGATTGCCCATTGGATTCTATCCCTGTTTATCGGAACAGAGTTATCACCCGGAGCAACAGAATCGGCAGCCCCATTCATAGTCTCATCATCGACTGGAAGGCAACCTGGAAAATGAGTATCTAATAGGACCTCAAGTGTTTCCTTACTATTCAGAGTCCATCTACCACAGGGTTTCTGGATATAGCTTGGTACAACCGGTGAAGTTGATAGAATTTTACGTAATCGGTTAGTCTCAGAGGATCCTTCCACGCCGCTACAGAAGTCCCTCCAGGCTTTCCTTTTCGCATTCCTCGTAAGGTTCTTAAAGTGGTTCACTGAGGACTTATATTCCGGCCAGTTACCCAGCCTCTTTGCCTCGTTGAACAATTTACTACACGCCCTTCTTGCGTGTGCAATCTCAGGGTTCCACCAGGGTGGCTTATTCCTACCCCTGCAGATATTCGGCTTACAGGCCAAATTAGTAGCTGATTGGAACGCTTCTGTAAGTGCCTCAACTGCTACCTCAATATCGTCCCTATTTTCAATAGTGGGCGGGTTTGGTAGAGACCGGGAGAGTACATCACTCTGCAACTCCCAATTGGTCTTCCTCCTATTTAGAATGGTATTATCATTCCTATAAGTTACACTGATATTGAAATCAATATATAGATGATCAGAAAAAGAGCAGTCGTCGGAGACAGCCCAATTGTTAATCATACTGTGGTGCTCAGCACTCACAAGTGTTAAGTCTAGTACCTCACTTCTGTTTGAAACAATGAAGGTAGGTTCTGAACCTCTATTAACTACTTCCAAACTACTATTAAGTATGAAACTGAAAAGACTCTCACCTCTTGTGTTGGTGTCGCTGCTACCCCATACAATGTGGTGCGAGTTAGCGTCAGCACAGATAACCAATGGTATCCTGGACTCATTCGCCTTTTTCACAGCACTACGGATATCATCGTTTGGTGGATGCTCCCCGTGGTCATGCGCCATGTAGCTGGATATCAGCCATAACAAACAGCCTTCATTAGTTTCCCATGAGACTGCTACTGTATCTTCATTACTGTAATCAGACAGAATGAAGATTTTCAAAGAGCTTTTAGCCAATATACAGGATCTAATTTTACCTGCGCCTTTAGCGAAGTAGAGCTTATAGCCCTTCAAACATAGTCCACAGATACGGTCCTGATGGACCCAAGGTTCCTGGACCATGACTAGCTCCTCCCCGTTCTGAGCAATTCGGAGGAGCAGTGCAGCTGATGCTGCTTTAGAGTGGTGAAGGTTTATCTGGGTCACCCTCACCATGCTCCATTTTTACAATAGTGACGTCGGCGTCCTCCTGGTCAGAATTCAGGAGGGCGTCCTCGTCCACCACCTCATCCATCCGTTCAAAGAATGTACCAACTAGTTCGGAGACTGAGTTGGTATCTTCAGTGTCGGCTGGATCAGTGGCGTCATTGCAATCCATGCCCTCTTCCGAGAGCATGGGCTTAACATCACCTGAGGATGTATCGCCTTTGTTGTCGCTACGGTAGACACGCAGGATGATCGTACCAAATCCATAGTAGACCTTCCCTTGTGCCTTCCTTAGCGGCCCCAAAGAGTCCTTATTCAGGACAACGATCGCTTTCCTTGAAGAGCCCTCAGCGTCCGTAACCTTAACAACTTTCCAGTCTTGAGTTGGAAGCTGTGGGTTACAGCACTGAAGGATCTCCAAGATCTCCTCCGGGCTAGATGGCTCAGCTGGTATTTTAGCTATGGATCTAGGCTTTCGGGGTATCTCACTCACAGATACCACCTCAAGCCTAGACCCCGGCCAAACCTCACCCAGTGATGCGACGGCAGTCTTTAGTAGCAACGCTGAGCGTTCATCTACACAAGACATAAGTTTTACGTGACCCTGGTACCAACCAGCGTCATCGCATTGTGGATGAGTGCCTGGATTCTCTTTGAGAACTTTCCAAAACACCCCTACCAGTTTTTGCTTCACCATATCCCAATTCAATTGAGATATGGATCCGTCATTCGCACTCCGGTCGATAACCGCCCTAACAAGACTGTCTTTGACAATCTCGCTAAAGGATTTAGCTAACGACCTTTGTGCCGCTTTGGGACGTTTAGGTCCCGGTTGCTGGCTCTTGGTCGCTGTATCCTCCTCTGAACGTTGCCGTTTAGGCCCCGCTGGTAATTCAGCAGAAGGAGGAGCGGTCTTGAGACCAGCAATATAGGCTTTCGCCCAGGAAAGCGAAGCTTGTTGCTCCTTTCGAGCCAAGTGCCTCAACAAAGCGGTAAGCGGAACGCCTGGTGGTAGCAGCCCTTCTAGCAGGGTTTTTATGCCTGGGGTTTGTTTCAGAGCCGGGATTGGCCAGGGGTGATGCGTCTTCAGGACAGGAGGATTCCTTCACAAGACCTGAGCGCACAGTTGGCATATGGGAAGCATCCGTGAGGGGCGACTTAGTCGCTTCCCCCTTAGAGGCACCCGAAACAGGGGGTTTAGCCGCCTTGACGACTTGGGCTTTCGCGGCTTTGGAGGTACTTGGAGAGAAGTCCAGAGGTACCTCGCCGCTTAGGTCACTACCACCTATTGCCTTGGATTTTTTACAATCAGCCAATCTGGGTATGCCAGATTGACCTCTTGCGACACCAGTAGCATGCAGACTAGTCTGGCCCGGTGTGATCACCTGACTAGCCTGAGTTGCAGTAGCATTCAACTCACCACAGCCCGAAACCATCGCTGTGGGAGTAGGGTCCCCGGAGATTATGAAGCCCCCGACCGGGTACATGGGGCATGCCTTATCCTCTTCCATGTGTCCTGATGGACAATTACTTGCATTTTATACCTGCTGCCAGGAGTTGAGATAACTGCCGCCCCATTGGAGAAACAGACGCAGACCACCAGCCGCCCAATATGGGAAACAGACGCTGGTGGATTTCGGACGGACATTAAAGAGTCCTTACGGACCAGCCGGACTATCCACCTTAACCACCCCTCTCAATGAGGGGAAAATGGTTCGATGGAAATAACATCTGATAGCCGCCCCAGAGGAGAACAGACGCTATCAGACAAAGGGAGGGTAGTTCTTAGTATCATGCTCAACGCGTGCCCTTCTGGAATGGGAGACCCTGCCAGAGACAGCCAACTCAAGTTAAACTGTCCCCTCCAGCATGGCCAACGCGAATCATCGCACTTAAGCCTCTACATCGCGTCAAGATGACTACCCATTTATTGATAGATATAAGTAAATTTTTGTACAGTTCAGGAAATTTACAATGTTTTTACTAATCTATATTTGGCCTAACATAATTGTTGTGTTTTTTTTTTAATTATAATTAATTTATCAGATTTCTTTTAATATAATTACAAACTATTTTTAACATTTTGTAGAGGAGATTAAAAATCAAATTCATTTATTATTAATTTTCTATACTTTAAGCAAATTTCAAGGTATTTATATAAAGAATATGGGTTTATGCCATTTAGTAAATTTAAAACTTCATTATTATTTAATTGTGGTTTACCAAAATATTTAAATCTAAATTCATTATAAATTGGACACGTACCGATGAAATGCTGCGTGTTTTCAGATTCATCCAGATTGCAAATTGTGCATATGCCAACTGAGTCGTTTCTAAAGGCTCTTGCATTAATATCAAGTAATCCACGAGCTCGTACAATTAAACTGGTTGCTCTTGCTGAAAAATTCTCTATGAGTGATGGGATAAGATTGTAATCAAGTTTAGAATACAGATCGTAGAATTGTGAATGAGATGCGTTAAGAATATTAGTATTTCTTTCATTTATTTTTAATAGATTTAATATTTTTTTATAGTGTGTGATGAGCAGGCTAGGATGTACTGGTGAAAATTGTAGAGTTTGACATACAGTGACGGACATTACAATAGAATCACTACCAATATTTCATTTAAAACCAGGAGCAATCATAAGGATTGGTGTGGGCCAGAAAATATAAAAAAGTGGCAAAATGTGTTGTGGACGGACGAAACGACCATTAATTTTATTGGTAGTGATGATAAGACATGGGTTAGAAGTCCAAAAAATGGCAAAAACCAAAAACGTTTAAACATGGTTGGGGAAATATTATTATATGGGGATACTTTTCTTGGTATTGCGTTGGTCTTTATTGGATTAAAGAAAATATGGATTAGCACTTGTATGTAAATATTTTGGAGAATGTTATAAAGCCACATGCAGAATGGAATATGCCTTTAAAATGGCTCTTCCAGCAAGATAATGACCCAAAGCACACGTCTGGTCTTGCCAAAAAATGGTTTTTATATAACAAAATTCATGTTATGGAATGGCCGTCTCAATAACCAGACTTAAATCCTATGGAAAATAGTAAAAGACTGAAAAATCCTGACCTGAAAAATTTAAAAACAAGGAAGAACTTTGGCAGAAAATTCAGGAAATATGGTATGCAATTTCCCGATCTGATTGATTCTATTTGAATGTCGCATATTTTATTTAGTCTTTTAGATTTGACATCGTTTTTAACATAAGAATGTGTTATTTTTTTTATTTTATTTTTTTCTATTTATTGTTTACGCTATGAGCATTAATATATAATGAACAAATTTTAAATTTTGAAATCAAATTTTGTAGTTTTACCGCTTTAATCGAATTCATATGTAGTGATTCTATTATATTGTCCGTCACTGTATAGTTGACCATTATTTTGCCCAATACACATTAAGGGCTATAACCTTCTCCGCAAGTATACGTGGAAGTCTGCTTTGTTGCATTTTTAAGACTTTGTTTATGTAATCAAAGTGCAATTTTAGGGTAAAAACATATAAAGGGTCTAGACCAGTTTCCAGATATAACATATAGTTAGGTGTTGAACTTGGTAAATATAGCATCTTTTTTGTGCAGCATAAAACATAATGGATCTGGAAGCAGCTTAAAATATTTTAAGTTTGTTGTTTTTCGAGATTTTTGGGTGGTTTAAGTATTTGGACCAGGTTGAATTGATTGCTAATTTTGAGTCCGCTAGTTTGTTTCTCAAGTGTTTTTAAATGACAAGTTGTAGTCAATATCGGTCCCAAGGTACTTATAACTGTTTACAATATCTATATTATCTTCACCAAAATGCCACTTTAGGTTAGAGCAGATTCTTGTTCCAGAGCGAAAGACAATTATTTTAGATTTATTAAGGTTACCTTTTAAGCGCCATGTGAGACAATAACTATGCAAAGCATCAATCATATCTTGTAATCCAGTTGGAGTTTCCGAAAGAATAACGATATCGTCAGCATAAAGTAAAATCTTCACATTTATACCCGCTACATTTACACCACCAGGTAAAATATCTAGTAAATCATTGAGATATAGTGAAAATAAGTCTGGGCTTAATATACATCCCTGTTTGACACCAATTTCAACAGGAAATGAATCGGACAAATTATTACCATCCCACACTCGGCTATAAGTACTATCATATGCAGATTGTAAAATTCTTATAATTTTAGATGATAATCCCATGCAGGAGAGTTTATAAAATAAACAGTTTCCTGGTATAGTATCAAATGCACAAGAAAAGTCAACGAAAAGAGCGTATTTCTTTTTACCGTTATTGAGGTTTAAATGTACAATATTAACAAGGTTGAAGATGTTGTCCACAGTTGAATAATTTTTTCTGAATCCGGCTTGGATCATTTAATATGTTGTTGTTGTCAATCCATTCAGTAATACGGTTCAGCATTATAGTATTAAAGATCTTGCAGAGTGTGTCGATCAGCGATAAACCTTGAACAGGAACTTTGTTTAGTTTTAGGGTTTTGATAACCGACGAAATTTCACATAATTCAATAGGAGAATCTAAAAGTGGATCCGTAAAATACGGCATAGACCAACTTACTGTTGGTGTATCTCCAGAATTTTGTAACATTGAGCTAAAGTGCATCAGAAAGTCATCTGCTTTTAAGGTACCTCTAATCGTGTGTGTTTGCGTTTTCATCGATTTAGATAATTTCCACCACTCGCTGCTACATTTTATCGAGTTCAGCTGTACTAAATTTTTATTATACAGTTCTAATTTCTTTGTGTTGCAAATTTCCATATACTTTACTCTTGCTGCAAAATATCGCGACTTATTCACATTTGTGTGATGTTTTTTTATACATACGTAACCTCTTGAGCATATTTTTACGAGACCGAGCACACTTCCAGTCAAACCATTTTTGTTTCGGTTCAAAAACTTTTTTATTTCTTTTAGTAGGATTAGCTTGTTTTATTTTTTGTATTATTGTAGACACAAGATCATCCACCGATATATTTGATTGCAGATCCACTTCACACGAAAGAGAATTGAGATTTACTACATATTTAGCAGCAAGTTTATCGTTCCAGTTTAATCTTTGTAAAGTCGAATTTACGTTTCTGTTTACGTTGTGACAATTACTCATTATTTTTAAACATAATGGCATATGATCTGAGTAGGGTTTAGATGCAATAGAAAAATCATCAACATATTGCAGAAGACTATGTGAACAAATACAGTCATTCGTTTTTCTTTCTTAAGAGACAGACGTGTTTTTAGCTCGCTCCGTACTTTTATTGAAGTTAAAAGTGTTAAAGTTTTTTTTTTTTAAAGTTAAAAATATATACAATATTTGGCGATTTGGACGCTTAAAGAAAAATAATAAAAAAAAACCAATTGTGCACCTAAAACAGTGTAAAAAAAACAAACAAATAGTGCCAAAAAAAAAAATTGTTAAATTATCAAAAATAGATTTAAATTAATAAGAAAGTGTGTTTGTGTTCCTTTTCTTTTGATTTGAGTGAAAGAGCATATGAGTTCTCATGATGAGACTGCTAGGCTCAGCTTAAACGGCAGAAATGCATACATATTTCTCAGTGGGGAGAGTGATCAAAAAAATATAACTGATCGCAATTACAACAAACATTATTTAACCGCCAAACCTATTGAGAGAGCTCGCTCTTGTTCCCCTGCTCTTCAATTATATGATGCAAATAATATGCAATCAATATCACCGAAAAGTGATTGTATAGAATATAGCACAAAAGAGAATACAAAAAATTCCAATATAAAGAACAATACGCCTGTGTTAAACACAACAACAACATCAGAGTTAAACATGTATACACAAGCTTTACATAAACCACAGAAAACTAATTCTAGTGAGAGCGCAAGTGTAATTAACACTAATAAAACCGTAAGTAGTAACAATGGTGCATCGAAGGGTGCCATTCCAAAGGATGTAAGAAATATAACCACAACAAAACCAGCAGTATTACCAGGTATGCTTAGATACATAAGTATTAATAAAAGAATTTTAAGTCCACAAAAAAAGGAGACACCTTTTAAAAAGCAGAAACTAACTACAAGTCCCTTGAATAATAATCGTTTCGCGCTTTTGAGTGAAGATGACAATATTAAGTCTGTTAAAAATGGTAATTCTAATCAGAAACCATTAAAGCCACCACCAATCTTCCTTCGGGAACCTAGTTCTAATAGTTTGGTAAAAATATTAATTGATCTTGTTGGAAAAAATAATTTCCACATCGTCCCAATAAGAAAAGGTGGTGTGCATGAAACGAAAATAGTCATATACACTGAGGAGGATTATAGAAAAATCTCTCAATACTTAAACGACGGCAAGAAGAATTTCTACACATATCAGCTGAAAAGTAGTAAAGGCCTTATAGTGGTCATAAAGGGTATAGAAACTCCTCAACCAATGTTTAGAGTAGAGTTAGATCCAGATGATAAAAAACTAAAAGGGAATGAAACTCACCCAATATACTCTCTTCGTTATTTACTGAATCGTAGAATAACTATTGAGGAACCTCTCAAGCGAAATCGACCCGTCCAGTGTGGTAACTGTCAAGAGTTTGGACATACGAGAAATTATTGTACTCTACGCACTGTATGTGTTGCATGCGGAGACTTGCATTCTTCATCACAATGTGATATTATCCAAAAGGGTCTCAAAAAGAAATGTGGAAACTGTGGTGGCGACCATACGGCGAATTATCGGGGATGCCCAGTTTACAAAGAATTATTAAAAAGATTGAGAGAGAGGCGTCAACCAAAGAGAGATGACTTTTTTGTTCCATCTGCGGGTAACATAGATTTTCCTACACCAGTAAATTCAGTAGCCCGTAATAATGAAAATAAGAACTCTACGACAATGAATGCAAATTTCACACAATTAAACACGGCTAAATCTGGAACCAACTCTTACGCTGGTGTTTTGAAGTCAGAAAATAAGCAGCCTAATATACCCCAAAATACGGGAGGGTTAGAAAACCTGTTACAAGCGCTTACACAAAATATTACCTCTCTTAATGAAAACATGACTAACATAATGTCAACCATGCAAAACACAATACAAGAGCTTTTGAGAGCGCAGAACCAAATGCTTCAAATCCTCCTATCAAAAAAATGAGTTTCTTGAAAGTTTGTTTTTGGAATGCAAATGGTTTGAACCAACATAAATCTGAGGTTTATAATTTTATGATAAGTAAAGACGTCTACCTTACAAATAGATACAACTTTAATATTCCAGGATTTTCATTCCATAACACAAATCATCCCGACGGAAAAGCTCATGGTGGTACTGGTATCTTGATTAAAAGCCGTTTAAAACATTATGCCCTAGATGAATTTTCAAAATAATATATGCAAGCAACTTCCATACGACTGGAATGTTCATTTGGAAATCTTACAGTGAGTTCCATATATTGCCCCCCACGATTTTCGATGACTAAGGACAAATTTGAAGAATTCTTTGAAACTCTAGGAGATCGTTTCCTGGCATGTGGTGATTACAATGCGAAACACACATACTGGGGTTCACGGCTAATTAACCCTAGAGGAAGACAGCTCTACAAAGCCCTAGTTGACAGTAGGAATTGCCTGGATGTCATATCCCCTGGCCAACCAACATACTGGCCTACTGATCCTAGGAAAATTCCTGACCTTATAGACTTTGCCATATCCAGAAATGTAGATCGAAATTCAATATCTACGGAAATATCTTTTGATTTATCTTCCGACCATTCACCCGTAATAGTCACCTATTATGGGAAAAATATACCAAAATCTCCTGAAAATATTCCGTTTTACAAAACAAATTGGCTTAAATACAGAAAGTTTATCAGTAGCCATATCCACACAAATCCAAATATACAGTGTGAGGGAGAGATAAACGAATGCGTCAATGACTTCACGTCATTAATTATTTCGGCTCTGGATCATTCAAGGATCGAGATCTCTAGAAAGCCAAAAATGCATATTTCCAATTCAGATATTGAACGATTGCTTCTCGAAAAGAGAAAGCTTAGAAGAGAATGGCAACAAAATAGATCACCTGCTGCAAAGCAGAGGCTGTCCATCGCTACTAGAAGACTGAAGAGAGCCCTTTGTTTAGAAGAGGATCGCAGAAACGAAAGATACATTGAGAGTTTGACGAATACTACACATACGAACTTTTCTCTTTGGAAAGCCACACGTAACATCAAACCACCGGTAGAGGGAAAAACTCCGTTGAGAAAATCTGACGGTAATTGGGCAAGAAATGATAAGGACAAAGCATTAATTTTTGCCGAGCACCTACGTAATGTATTTAAGCCAAATCCACCCAACAATGATTTTGTACTGGAAAATCCTCCTGTTCACGAGACAGCGGATGATCATATCAGAGTAAGTCCCGAGGACGTTCGAAAAGTTATCAAAAATAACACAAATACAAAAAAATCTCCAGGATATGACAAAATTACGCCATCCATGATTAAAAACCTACCGAATATAGATATAATCGTGCTATCTGTATTGTTTTCTGCGATCATTAGACTAGGCGTTTTCCCAACTAATTGGAAAATTGCTCAGATCATAATGATACCTAAACCAGGAAAAGATTTAACAATGCCGTCTTCATACAGACCTATAAGTCTACTGCCATGCATATCAAAGTTATTTGAGAAAGTATTGCAATGTAAAATTATTCCATACTTAAATAACCAAAATATTATCCCAGTTCATCAATTTGGTTTTCGTGAACAACATGGAACCATTGAACAAGTTAATCGATTGACTGGAGAGATCAGAAAATCTTTTGAAAATAAAAAATACTGCTGTGCTATCTTTTTGGACATCGCCCAGGCCTTCGACAAGGTGTGGCATAAGGGGTTAATTCACAAAATTAAGTGTCTACTGCCACCAAGTACGCATCGATTGCTGGAGTCATACATATCAGACCGAGTTTTTAGAGTGAAATATTGCGATTATGTAACAGGAAACTATGAAATTAAAGCTGGTGTTCCACAGGGAAGTGTTCTCGGACCAACACTTTATTTGATATATACTTCTGACTTGCCTGTGTGTGATAGACTTACCATATCAACTTTCGCTGATGATACGGCAATACTTAGCTCACATGCAGATCCGCAGGTAGCTTCTACGAAATTGGCAAATTATCTGAGACTCGTGGAGATATGGTTGAATAACTGGAGAATACGAGTAAATGAACTCAAAAGTAAACACATCACATTTACTCTCAGAAGGGGTGATTGTCCACCTATCACACTAAATAACATAAACATTCCACAGACAGATACTGTTACATACCTTGGTATTCACTTGGATAGACGACTTACTTGGCGTCGTCATATAGAAGCCAAGAGACTTCACATGAAGTTAAGAGCCTCTAGCCTTCACTGGTTACTCAATCACCAATCAAAATTAAGCCTTGACTATAAAGTCATCCTGTATAAATGTGTTTTAAAACCAATCTGGACATATGGAATCCAATTGTGGGGAACGGCCAGTAATTCCAGTATTGAACTTATACAGAGGGCCCAATCGAGAATTCTTAGGATAATGACAGGTGCACCTTGGTACATAAGAAATGAGAACATCCATAGAGACCTACAAGTACCGTTGGTTAAAGACGAATTCAAGAATGTCCGTGAGAAATACATCATGAAATTGTGGAACCACCCGAACCCGCTTGCAAGACATCTCACACAGACCCAAACAAGATCAAGGCTTCGTAGAGCCGATCTACCACCCCGCTAAGATGTGGCCCTTATGAACATCAACGCTCCCGTCAGAGAGCATTTAGTTTTAATTTTAGTTATAAGATTTTATTACTTATTGTCAGGCCTAATTAAGGCAGATTCGATAAATAAATAAACGTTAAAAAAAAAAAAAATAACAGAACTACCCATAACTCCACAAAAGCTGTATTCTCCCTGTGCATCATTTCCAGTCCTAAATAGTGCTAAATGACTATGCCGCCGAAATTTCCAATCAAATCTAACAGTTTTTTACCTTGGACGTTTAATTCTTTATCTTTTGAGTGTCTAAATCCACTAATATGCGATAAACCATGCAAAAAGTTGTCATCTAAAACTTGTTCTTCAGCGATTCTAGCATTTAAGTCACCAAGTATACAGAAATTTGTAGCATTAAGCTCTTGTAGGAATACTTCAAAGTTAGCCATATCACAATTCCAATTTGTGCAGTTCAGATATTTTGGGATAAAATAGAATACGCTTCCGACAAATTTAGCAGTTAGTACAGCATTATTAGAAATATTTAAAAATTTAAAAGAATAAAGTTTTTGTAGCTCATTTCTAAAGCCATACAAACAACCTCCACTTGCACGACCTGATTTAAGTGTTTTCTTTGCTGGAACCCAATGTAATGTATAATCTTTAAAAAATAATGCGAAATTATTTTGTTTTTCTGATATTACATCAAATTTATTAATATAATTTATAAAATTGCCATACTTAATTGAATTTGCTAGATTCGCTACATTGTAAGACACTAAATGGCATAAATTAAATTGCTATTGGTTTGAATAAGCTTCCATAACAGTAGTTATATTCTTTTGACCTTCTTTAACGCAGACATCCATTGAGCAGTTACATTCAGCAGTACTTTTATTAAATATTCAGCATCAATATTAGAAGTAGCGAGAATTTTGCCATTGGACCATGTATATCTGTTGTTATTTATAAAAATACATACAGTTTTTATTGTCTTACGGCATAAAAAATTTTCTGTATTGCTTTTGATATTTTTGTCGTTGCATTTGAAATTTTTTCGATTTCAAACATGTTTATCAAACTAACGTGTATTTTAACATAAGTGGCTATGTTAAACTTTAATATCTTGAATTTATAAGAAATATTGCACCTTTTACCTTCATAAAACAAAAAAAAATTAAAAGTAGGATTCATATAAACGTTATAACGTCTATTGGCTTCATTTCCATATGGTCTATATGAGTGACAAAGAAGCGTTAGTCCAAATATGCCCAAAAATCCTCAGAGAATCGCTGAATTTCTATAAGTTGAATTTTCAACAAAATTTTAAAAATCGTATAAGAAATATTGCACCTTTTACCGTCATAAAACAAAAAAAAATATTGAAACTTAGGATTCATATAAACGTTATAACGTCTATTGGCTTCATTTTCCATATGGTCTATATGAGTGACAAAGAAGCGTTTGTCGAAATATGCCCAAAAACCCTCAGAGAATCGATGAATTTCTATAAGTTGAATTTTCCAAAAAAATTTAAAAATCTCAGAAATACATTTCAGTCTAATAGAGTGGTCCTTGGCTTCATTTTCCATATGGTCTATATGAGTGACAAAGAAGCATTTGTCCAAATATGCCCAAAAACCCTCAGAAAATCGATGAATTTCCCAAAGTTAAATTTTCAAATATTTTTTAAAAATCTCACAAATACAATTCAGACTAAAGGGTTACAGGGTATGATAGAATGGTCCATTGGCTTCATTTTCCATATGGTATATATGAGTGACAATGAAGCATTTGTCCAAATATGCCCGAAAACCCTCAGAGAATCGATGAATTTCTCAAAGTTAAATTTTCAAATATTTTTTAAAAATCTCACAAATACAATTCTGACTAAAGGGTGACAGGGTATGATAGAATGGTCCATTGGCTTCACTTTCCATATGGTATATATGAGTGACAAAGAAGCATTTGTCCAAATATGCCCAAAAACCCTCAGAGAATCGATGAATTTCCTTAAGTGAAATTTTAAAAAAATTTTTAAAAAACTCACAAATACAATTCAGACAAATGCTTTATAGCGTCTAATAGAGTGGTCCATTATCTTCGTGTTCCAAGTGGACCATATGAGTGATAAAGATGCATTTGTCCAAATACCCAAAAAATCTTTCATTGTAATTGAATTAAGAAATTTCCACAATTAATTTATTTTAATATGTCTTCAATAGTTAAATATGTCGTTACGTCATAACATATTTAACATTGGAGGTAAATATGTAATAACGTAAGTTGTTACGTCGAAACATATTTAACTCGGCATATTTATCTTCATACACATCCATTATTTACCCAATTTTACAACATTCAATCGTTTTCCGGCACGTGTTCTAGTTATCCGATTGCACTTAAATTTTGCAGTAGTCAGTTTTAGCTACTAATGAACAAAATAAGACCCATCCAAAGCAAATCTATTTTTTAAGGGCATGTCTAATGTACTTATTCACAAAGAGTTTAAGGATTTTTCCTTTTTCTGCTTAAATGTAATATTTAATTTTATAGTATAGTTGTTGTTGTAGCAGCAGTGATTGCTGAGTTGACAGTATGGCCGAGTGAACTCGGGTCATTCCGGTGCGTAGAACCGGCTGTCGTGGGAATGGTAGTTGTTAGTAATTTAATATAATGAATGAATGAAAATTTCCAAAAAAGACCTATATGAAATTGTAGTAGTTTCCGCATAATTGTCCCCCGCTTTATTGATTTGCCCGCTTATTTGATCAAGAAAAAACGCTAATATTAAATTCCATACAATATATTCAATAAACTTTTCGTTTAATTGAGTTATTTGCGTTACCCTCTTAATTGACTTATGTATTAAGAATTTATTTTTGTAAACAATACAAAAAAATCCGCATAATTATCAAACAAAAAATTCGATTGCAAAACAAAAAAGTTGACTTGTAATCCAGTTATTGAGCAAAACAGGTGAAAATTGGTAAACAATTTAAAAAAAGGTAATTTTTGCGATTTTTAAGGCACTGGATGCACTTTTTTCGGGTATGCTCCGCTTTTTTTTCCCCTATTCAATATCTACCACTTTGCTTCAGACACAAAAGAGATACATACATACAGTGAATGTCACTTAAAATCGTACACCATCGTAGTCAAATTTTATTCATTAGTTTTAGAAAGTTGATGTTTTGGAAATATTTTAAAATGATATTTTTATATTGTGTGTGCTATTACCTATCAGAAAATTGGGTATAATTTTAATTGCCCTTATTCACAAATAAAAAAATTGGGTAAGACTGTCAGTGCCCAGAATATCAACGCTTCATTTAAAATCGTAAAGGCACTAAAAAATAGCAAATGATACCCTACAAAGTATTAGGATTATTTAATATTAACATTTTTTTTAATTTTTAAAGTTTTAATTATAATTTAATATAATTGTACGAATTTAAGTGAAATATTAATTTTGTGATTTTCTTTAATTTTCATCAATATTTTTTTAACGAATTGAGGTTTTGTTAACTTTTTTGTTGAAATATGTACATATTTTTTGTTCCAATTAATAAAATGACTTTTAATTTTTTATATAATCACCTATTATTGCCTGTATAATTCCAAAATATTTAAAAAAAAATATGTTGTACGATTTTGAGTGACACTCACTGTATATGTAGATCTCATTTTTATGTGAAGTTAATTTAATTTATTCCTTTTACCTTTTATTTACTTTTTGTTATTGTTTATTTTAAGAAGTTATTGTTATAAACATTGTTTCTAATAAATGAATTAAAACAATAAAATTGGGGCAATATGAACGTTTAATTGATTCATAAACGGGTGTCTTTTAATTGAGTTGCTGAATCAATTAAGAATATCGGGTAAATGATTTTTCGGATAATTGCAGCAAAAACTGAAACATTTTTGAAAATCAATTAAGCGAAAACTACTGTTACATATATATTTTTTATTTTTATGATAAAACATAAATCTACTTACTATTCTAAAGGAGGGGCCAGCTCAGAAATATGATCGTATTCTGAATAGGAACATTTGGAATTGTAATTTTTAGACAATCTATTTATCTTGACTGCAACCAAATCAACATCCGCAAGAAGAAGAAGTCTATCCGTAGGATATTGTCTTGGTCACAAAGTACCAAACAGGAACTGCATAAAAAATAACTGCTTGGAATGTATTAAAATTAAATCAATCAGTTAAAGGTAACTTTAAGCAATAGAAAAATGTACCCCAAAGGTAACATTAACTATAACGGCAAGTTGTAATAATGGCCCTTAATGTATTAGTTAGCATTTAGTTACGGCTTCACCCATGATCATTGCTATCTTATTGTGCAGAAAGTAACCAACTGTGAATAACTTAAATAGGTTAAAGTTAACACTAAGAGCTAGTTTCTGGGATAGAGATAATCTACATTCTTCGCTTAAACCTAAATTAAACTAAAAATTGTGTTTCTCACTTATTGTTTATATGCTATATAATCTAGGTTTAACTGAGCATCATTGGTGAGTTAAACTTAAGTATAAAATGCCAAAGCACAAACAGATGGAAAATAAAATAAACAATTCAGCACAGCAGCTCTTTGTTTTTATTTGCTTTATTAACATCAATATAATTTTTAATATACATTTTATATACTTTTATGTCGCTTTTTCTTTTAGAAAGTTAAAATTTACAAAAAAAGTTATGTAACGCGGTTGCTTTTTCTTATAAAATGTATAGTATTGCCATATTTATATGAAAAAATTTTAAGAATAAACATGTGATTTGACTGAAAAGTATGGCAATGCTAACAAAATTAATCCACTAGTGAGAAACACAATCATTGGTTAAATTCCGGCAACGTTATGAATATGCGCCAATAATAATGACGTGAATCGGCTAATAGATTTTCATTTAAGTGCTAAAAATTAAGATGGTATACATTTGCATTATATTACAACAGTTTAACTTTTCTTTCTTTTTAGAAAAACTGAGGAAATTGCAAAGCTGGGAAACTTTTAAAAGGTCATAACTTTTAAGGTAAAGTCTTGCTTGCAAATATTAAAATGTTATTCATAGATATTTCAAGTTTTCGCCGTTAAAACCAGCAAAAATGTTCGTAAAAAATGGTGGTTTTCCTGTTTATCTACTGTTTCCGCATAAGTAACATGTATATCATTTAATACTATTGTAATATTCTGTAAATTTGTTCTCTGTAAAAAGTATAATAAAAGTCATCCAGTAAATTTGATTTATTTAATTTATTCGAAAGTACTTAGATTTTTTTGATTCTTGGCCCAGCACTCAGGGGTTTATCACTACTCATGCAAAGTATTGTGTTGGAACTAAGAAAATAGGTTATGGGAGGGAGGAAAGTGGGTGTAGTGTGTATGGAATTTGATTTGAACTTTCCTACATTGAAAATGACGAAGGGAAACCTTTAGTGTGTTGTGTAGTCCACTGGCCAATCGACCACAAAAGGATTTGTTCTTGAAGAAAACCGTGTATTACGTAAAAATTACTGTCACCAATAACACTAGTTTACAAGGTTTTTGCTCATGAATTGAAACATATGGGGATTTGTGTATATAGGTCTTCTAACTTCGGAAAAAATATTAAAAAAATTCCAGGACGTCAAACTTTTGAGATATTTATTAAAAACGAAACATATAAAAATGTACATTAAATTAGGACAACAAAATTAAAAGTGAAGTGTTAAGTCCTCTTTTTATAATTATTTTCATTTGTCTCCCTCACGACACTTCAACAGTAGTCTCCTAGCATATTCTGATCCCAAAAACCTTGATAATTCCTCTCAAAAACTTCAAATCTTGATGGAAACGCTCTCCATGTTCGTCACTCATGTGTCCGAGGTTTTCCGGGAAAAAATCCACATGAGAATATAAAAAGTGATTTTTGAGGGATATATTTACACCCATCAGTTCGAAATTATGTAATAAATTCGCAACAATATCTTTGTAATTTTGACTTTTCTTATTCCCCAAAAATTCTTGAACAACAAGTTTAAAAGAATTCTATGCTGCATTTTCAACATCGGTTAATAGGCACTCAAATTTGGTATCAACCAAATTTTTTCTTCTTTGAGGACCCGCAAATATCCCTTCTTTTAGTTTAGCCTCAGAAAGACTCGGGAACACGCTGCATAAATATTGAAATGCTGGTTTTGTCTTATTTAAAGCTTTTACGAAATTTTTTAATGTAAATAAGCGTTTTGCAGTGTTTGTGTTATAGGAAAACCTCGATTTGACTGAATAATTTTTCCGCATATAACACAAAAATGGTCTGGGTTTATTTTACAATTCCTAGAAGACATTTTAAAATAGTTTTTACTTTAGAGTTTTGTATTTAATAGCGATTTATTAACCTTTATCTACATGAAAGATGTACTTTTAAACAGTATTTATTTTTTTCCCGTTAATTTTTTTTGGAATTTGTCAAAAGAATACAACTCTGAAAGTATCTAGTAGCTTCGCCAGAGTGTTGAGTACCCAAAAACGATGTAAATACTTAATTACTACAATTCGGTACACTACAGTATGTATTAGTAGTACTCAGGGCAGGTGAAAAAAATTAAATTTTATCAAAATCGTGCACTCCCAACGCCTACTTCCCATACAATCCAAATCATTTTTTTCACATAATTGGTTTATGAAACCAATAAGAATTTTTTGGATATTTCGTTTATTATTTGACAAAAAATTTTATGTTTTCATCCTGTTCCGAAAACTTCCGAGAACAAATTTTTTAACTTTAATTTTTTTAAAACAACAGCTTGGGGGAAAGTGGGGCTATTATTTTTATTCCATGGAAAATCAAAAAAATCCTTATTAACATTTAAAAACATTTTCCTGGCAAATTTTTGAATACTTTGTATATTTATTTATGTGAAATTTTCATTAAATTTAATATTTTTAGTCGAAGTATTTGTTAAATTCTCCCTTTTCGATTTTTTAATTTTTTGTTTTTAAAAATACAACTCTGAAAGTATGGAGTACTATTTTTTGCTTATTATAGGAAATAGTAAGTATTCAGTAATCAACACCTGGATACTCGATACTTTTATGTCACTTTATTGGAGAACCCAACTTTTTCATTTATTTTCGATTATGTTAACGGTTAGTTTGTGCTTATCATAATAGAGTATTTCATATTATTTTTCTTTGTCCCAATAAACCAAACAATGTTAAAACGATATCGAAACGATATCATCTAGATGAAATAAACTATCATATATGATATCGTTTGCGTGTCATAAACGATAGTTTTTGCGGACTAAATTGTACCGTTCCTTATAATATCGAAACGTAGGGCCATATAAAAGTGAGCTCATTTTGGTAGGGTCCCTTAGTGTATCGAAGCCACAAATTGGGCATATGAGGTAAAAAAAAAAGTTGGATCTAAAATAGACAAGAACATAAAAAAAATATATAACCTGAAAAGAAAGTAAAGAAAATGATATATCACGAATTCCACAGAAAAGTCATCCGTATGGGTAAAAAATTAAATTGTAAAGAGAGAAGAGAAATTATGTTCAATATAATCTGTAGATTTACAACATCATTTGCAAAGTTGAATTTTTAAAAATAACGGCCTTTTTCCTTCGTTTTCCGTTACTTTTGTGGGTGATAAAGTCGGGCTAATGTTTTGCAGTTTTTTAGCATAATTTGCAGGAAGTGCGTGCGTTCGTTATTACCGAAAGTAAAAAAAAAAACTTTTTTCTAAAAGTTTGTTTATAAATTGCTTATATTTATATATAATACATACCCAGCAAAAACTTTACTTACTTAGTAAGCCAGCAAGTAATATTGGAGCCAAGGCATAACTACTTATTATTTGACTGAAACACTACTTACCCTTGTTCGAGATTTGTAAAAAATTCATGGGTCAAGCTTACAAATGTACTTACAATCAGTTAAAAAATAAGTAGTAAAAAAAAATAAAGATGTAGATAAAAAAAAAACACAAAAAATATTGCCTTGTGTGGGAATCGAACACTCACATTATTTGCTTGTGTTTGATAGTCAAGCTGCTAACTCACTACTCCATGTACGAGTTATTTTATTGTAAGTTAACAATAGTTTTAACATCAACTTATAAATGAATATGATATGAACAAAAAAATTAATGGCTTTGACAGGTTTTCCAGTCAAACACACTAGATAGCTGTGCTAAATGCAAAAGTTCATTACCAACCTGTATAAAAATAAGTACTTATTCTAGTAAATAAAATAATGTGCTGAGTAACCACCACTCATTACAAAAGAATGTCATTAGAAAAATTTGCAAAATTTTTGCTGGGTAGGAATAAATATCAACGAAATTCCAAGATAAATGAAGTTTAATAGAATAAGAAATAATGTAACATGTGCGTTACGAAATTGATATATGTTTCAATCCAGTCTCTGATATTAGAATTTCTTTCCCGGAAAATGGTATTATGTGTGGGTTTTGAGATGGTAAACCCGATTTAAAACATTTTGATATTATATATCCATTAAAAACGCGTTTCGCACATGTTATACTTTTTTTTCTTCAATACATACAACTTGTGTCTGGACTAAATATGACTCAGTCAATTGCAATTTTGATAAAATTTGGTACAATCAATTTGTTCGACCTAAGGACGAAGTCTATTGAAACTGGCTGAAATCGGTCTATTATTTCACCTAGCCCCCATACAAATGTCCTATCGTAATTGAACTTTATCGGTCATAAATGTTTAATTCATATAGGTATCTACACAAATTTCGCTCCAAATAAGTTTTATATATACAAAAATCATGTCACCAACTTTTATGATGATCGGTCCATAGTTAGTCATAACTCCCACATAAGGCCCGCTTCCGAAAATCACTTCAACGAGCATAAATCTCTTAAAAATATTGGAATACACATAAAATTCAACAGGAATAACTTTCATATAGACATAAATCACATGACCTAATTTCATGGCGATCGGTCCATAATTGGTCATAGCTCCCATATAAGGCCCTCTTCCGAAAATCATTCACGAAAATAAATGATTGTGTAGGGTATTATATGGTCGGGCTTGACCGACCATACTTTCTTACTTGTTTTGTATTGCATTTTAGACGTAAATAACACGACCTAATTTAATGATGATCGGTCCATAATTAGTCATAGCTCCCATATAAGGACCGCTTTCGAAAATCACTACAACGAGCATAAATCTCCTAAAAATGTTGGAATACACATAAAATTCAACAGGAATAACTATCATATAGACATAAATCACATGACCTAATTTCATGGCGATCGGTCCATAATTGGTCATAGGTCCCATATAAGGCCCTCTTCCGAAAATCATTCACGAAAATAAATGATTGTGTAGGGTATTATATGGTCGGGCTTGACCGACCATACTTTCTTACTTGTTTTGTATTGCATTTTATTTTTTAGGATGTTCGAAACAACCAAGTATGTATTATAAAAGTACGGTGTAATTGTGCGTGACTAATGTAACATGTGCGTGACGATGTTAAAAGTTAAAAATATTAATATAAATATATTTTTTCCAGATAAAATAATTATTTATATAATCTAGGATAGCTACTTATAGCTGTAAAAAAATATGAAAATTCTATCTGAAGTAATTTCGCAGAAATTTTTGATTGAAACTGACATTAAATTTTAAAGTGATAAATTTTGTAGCGCGTGCGTACGATACATTTTGTTTTATACCAACAAAACTAGAAAACCGATTAATAAATCCTTTACACATTTTGGAAAGTGTATAAAATTGAAAAATAAAAATGATAAATCTGCATTAAAAAAAATTATTTTCTTAACAAAATCAGTTGCAATTATTCGCACGCTGCACAGTGGGGGATCTGAAAAAAAGTGGAAATAAATCTGTAACTTCTAAACGAATAGCCCGATTTTAATAAAATTTCCCATGGCTATAGAGGAGGTGTCGATAAGTTTAAGTTTTGAAATTGGGCTTAAACAACCAAGGGGGGCCGAGCCACAATGCCCAACAGTGGGGCACCTCGGGTATATCAAAAATTAAAAATGATGCCAAATTTTTGTTTGCGATCCGATGGAATGTACTAGACGAGATCTAAAAAAACATTGCTTTAGCCATATATTATCTCGTATAGTTTACGAGTTATTCGCATTTGAAAAGTAAAATTTTATTTTTTTTTTGCCTACCATGGTCTGCCATTTTGCTAATAACGGATCCAATTCTTTTCCGAAATAATATCAAAATTCGTATTATTGCGTGGTCCAGAGCCTTCCGAAGTAGACCTATTTTTTATGTAAATTTCAACTTTAGACAACATATTCTAAAATCGCATAGCTGCTTTCAAAAAATTAAGACCAGTTTTGTATGTCCCAATCTGTTCTTCAATATCATGCAAAGGGATTTCATAGTCCCGAGCTTGGTACCTTCAATAGATCCAAAAATCAAAAAACCCCAATTTTGGGATTTTTGAAAAGTTTTTTGGGAATTGTGGGATTCTCAATAACAAATCTAAATCCAAATTTTCACTTTTGCATTCCGAAAAAAAATGTCTATATAATTGTAAAATTTAATTAAAAAATATTCATAAACCAAAAAGTTATAGCAGTTTAAAAATTTAAATTTTCAACGAAAAATAAAAAAATGTATCTTTTTTTTGCAAAAACTCTTCTATGAAGTTTTTAATTTTCAATATATTTAAACATTTTTGAAAAGAATATACAATTTCCAAAATATTGATGTATAATATGTCTACCTTATTTTGTCCACGTGTCACAGTAATGAACAAATGATTAACATGTCTAGTGAAATTTCATCACCAAGTTATTTTCTTCCATAACAACTTCAATGTTAGGTACTTATATCTTAACTCTTTTTTAACAATGAATACCAGGTATAATATGAAATACCTGGGATATCCCTAAAACATATTTCATACATAATATAATTTTTACTACAGGTAATAGAACAGGTAAATTTCCAAATATACCTTCACCTATATAAACGTTGACTACAGGTAACCTATTATATGAAACTCATGAAGAATAATTAATATATAATCATACTCAATCCACAATTGACATTAGTTATAATTAGCTAAAGATGACGATCACATTAAAAAAAAACTTTGTCCTCCATTTTACTTAAACATAAAACTGATCAATTTCAAGATAAAGTCAACCTCATATTGAAATTTATCGAAAGTACGCATAATAATAAAGTGGATAAAACGGAATTATGTAAAATCGAAAAGTTTGTTAAATCCTTTGACATAAAATGAAAAACCGTAAAATTTTCTGCTACAAAATTTGAATCCAAATATTGTGATTGGTTGGATGAAAATATAGAATTTTATGTGTCCACGTCTGCCTTTGGTGCCCAAAATCCAAGAAAAAGCGGTTATCGGATTCGCTATCAACCCTGTCTACTGAGGAAGTTTCGGATACATTTAAGGCTATGTTAAAGCAAGAAAAACAGTCTTTGGAAGCTGTTAAAATCGCTGATATTCTTCCGAATGCATCGCCTAGACGATTAAAACGAATTGTTAAGAGCATACCTACACCATCATCTAATACTGCTTTTACCGAAGAAGAGGCTATTGCGCTTATGTTGCAGCTGTGACTAAGCCGTGATAATTATATAACTTTAAGAAAGACATTGTTGGGAAAAGGAGTTGAAGTGTTACCATCATATGGCTCAATTCAGGAAAAGAAAAAGAGTATTATACCATCACCTATTGAAGTTACTGATCGGAAAGCTAGAATTGGACTCTCCACTCTACTCGAAAATACAGCATTAAGGATTGCTTGCGACTTTGCTACAGAACAGCTAAACAAAATAAATACTTATGATCTGCAACTAATCTGTAAGTGGGGATGTGATGGCTTATCATCACTTTCGGAATATAAGCAAACTACATCGAGTCAAACATCATCAGAGTATAAAAGTGTATTTATTTCATCATTGGTTCCATTAAGAATTCGGAAGTATGCTGCCAGTGATTCTCCATCAACTAGTTTTGAGGATATATGGATTAATTCAACTCCTGGATCGAAAGCCTTTTGTAGGCCAATATGTTTCGAATATACAAAAGAAACAAAGATTACGACACAAGATTTGATCAACTAATTGAATCTGAAATTAAAGACTTGGTACCGGTTACAATCCAAATAGCTCAATATTCCTTCAACGTTTCTTTTAATATGAAACTAACGATGATCGATGGAAAAGTCAGCAACGCCATAACAGGAACATCATCTACTTGGAACTGTTCCATATGTGGTGAAAAAAAATCGGAATTTTCGAATATATCCAAGGAAAGAACAATTAACGAGGAAGTGCTCAAATTCGGAATATCTCCTCTACATGCCCGTATAAGATTTCTTGAACATTTTATACATCTGGCATATGATTTAAAATATAGAAGCATACCAGAAAATATCAATAAATCAGTAAATAAAAATGAAGAACTGATGGAAATGAAAGAGAAAAGAAGAATTCAAAAAGCAGATTGGATTAAACATTGATAAACCACTCGTAGGATATAGAAGCACAAATGATGGAAACACAGCTCGACGATTTTTCAAAGATTTTGAAACAACCTCAGATATAACGGGAATTAATATGGAATTACTGAAAAAAGTCAATATTATTTTAATGGCAATAAATAGTAAGCACAAAGTGAATGCAACAAAATTTGGCGAGTATTCCACAGAAATTTCAAAACTTCTATTATCGTTGTACCCTTGGAAAGAAATGACACCAACAGTACATAAAGTATTATGTCATGGAAAAATCATAATTGAACATAATATTTTGCCCTGAGGAGAACTTACAGAAGAACCCCAAGAATCGAGAAATAGGGACTTCAAGTATGTTCAGCAGTTCAGCTCCAGAAAGTGTTCTCGACAATCTCAAAATGAAGACATTTTGAATAATCTAATTTTATCATCAGATCCAGTCTTATCATCTATGAGGAAACGTTGGATTTGCTACAGAAGTTTGACGTTTGAAAATAGTCATGACTTTAAAGATTTGCTTTATCTTTTAGATATGGATTGCTCTGTTTCTGATTATTTTACTAAATTAAGCTAATTATAAATTTAAAAATAAAAAATATTTTCCCAAAAAAACATCACTTGTTTCTTTAGTTTTTTGTTTATTTATCAAATATTTCACATGAAATGTATGCTATGAAATCTACCTGTTCTATTACCTGTAGTAAAAAAATAGTATTATGTATGAAATATGTTTTAGGGATATCCCAGGTATTTCATATTATACCTGGTATTCATTGTTAAAAAAGAGTTGCAATCGCTTAATGTTTGTACTTATGTATTATATAAGTACCTAACATTGAAGTTGTTATGGAAGAAAATAACTTGGTGATGAAATTTCACTAGACATGTTAATCATTCGTTCATTACTGTGACACGTGGACAAAATAAGGTAGACATATTATACATCAATATTTTGGAAATTGCATCTTCTTTTCAAAAATGTTTAAATATATTGAAAATTATAAACTTCATAGAAGAGTTTTTGCAAAAAAAAGATAAATTTTTTTTTTTATTTTTCGTTGAAAATTTAAATTTTTAAACTGCTATAACTTTTTGGTTTATGAATATTTTTTAATTAAATTTTACAATTATATAGACATTTTTTGTCGGAATGCAAAAGTGAAAATTTGGATTTAGATTTGTTATTGAGAATCCCACAATTCCCAAAAAACTTTTCAAAAATCCCAAAATTGGGATTTTTTTGATTTTTGGATCTATTGAAGGTTCCAAGCTCGGGGCTATGAAATCCATTTGCATGATATTGAAGAACAGATTGGGACATATAAAACTGGTCTTAATTTTTTGAAAGCAGCTATGCGATTTTAGAATATGTTGTCTAAAGTTGAAATTTACATAAAAAATAGGTCTACTTCGGAAGGCTCTGGACCACGCAATAATACGAATTTTGATATTATTTTGCTTTTATAATATTTCCCGAAATGTTATCTTTCAGAAAAATATAAACACATTATTTATTTTTTTCTCATTTTCTGTATAATTTAAAATTAATGTAGGTACTTTTTTCGATAAAAAATGGCGAAAAAACGACTTTTTATTTTTTTTAAGTTTGAATGCACATAACTTTTGACTCAGTAGATATTTTTTAACAATTCTTTCTTAAGATTATTAATAAATTTGTTGTTAATTCAAAAAAAGAAAATCGGGAAAGAATTGGATCCGTTATTAGCAAAATGGCAGATCAAGGTAGGCAAAAAAAATAAAATTTTACATTTCAAATGTGAATAACTCGTAAACTATAAGAGATAATATATGGCTAAAGCAATGTTTTTTGTAGATCTCGTCTAGTACATTCCATATATATATAAATCTTTCAAATCGGATCGCAAACTAAAATTTGGCATCATTTTTAATTTTTGATATACCCGAGGTGCCCCACTTTGGGGCATTGTGGCTCGGCCCCCTTGGTTGTTTAACCCCAAATTCAAAACTTAAACTTATCGACACCTCCTCTATAGCCATGGGAAATTTCGGGCTATTCGTTTAGAAGTTACAGATTTATTTCCACTTTTTTTTCAGATCCCCCACTGTGCGACGATTTGTACCGAATTTTGTCAGTGTTGCCGCAAGCCTACATGAGCGAAAAGTATCGCCAAAACAGTCTCCGTACAGTTAACCGTTTTAATGCAAGGAATCCCAATATTAAACTTAATTGCATTTAATATGTGGTAGGTCATCCTTTCTGAGCAATTGCTTCATTTTAATGGCTGTGCATGGATTGGACCAGCTTTGTTTTTGTCAGGGAATCCAAAAATAAGCAAATTTTAATGGATAGAAAGAAAATTATTATTAACTTGCAAAATGAAGGGAAAAATCTAACCGATATCAAGGATATTGTAAAAAGACCACGCTCTTCCATTCAGTACGTTATTCAACAGTTCAAAGAAACCGGTACAATGGCAAATAAACAAAGAACTGGCCATCCAAGAAAATTATACCACCACTTAGAGAGAAGAATTGTACGATTTGTAAAAGGTAATCCAAAAATTAACGCATGTGTAATTGCGGGAAACTTGAATACTAGTGATGAATTAACGGTAAACGCCCAAACTGTAAGAAACGCTCTTAAACTAAATGGATGCAATGATCGAGTAAGCCGTAAGAAGCCCCTTGTTCGAAAAGTGAACATGAAAAAGAGATTGGATTACGCTATCGAGCATATTGATAAAGATTTTTTATTTTGGGATCGAGTTATTTTTAGCGATGAAAGTGAATTGAATGTTTTTGGTTCTAATGGAAGAGAAATGTTATGGAGAAAGCCAAATACTGAAATAAATCCGAAGCATTTGACGCTAACCGTAAAGCATGGAGGAGGTAACGTTATTGTTTGGGGTTGCATGGCTTCATCTGGGGTGGGAAATCTTATTTTTAATTTCAGTAAAGTTTTACTGATTACTGAAAAAATGTTCAGTATTCAGTAAAGTTTTACTGATTACACTAGTTTACAAATCAAACATTTTTGTATGCTCATGGAATGAAACTTATATTTTTGAGAGGACCTAGGGACGCTAGTTAATTGACCATTTTTTGTTTCCCACCTATACGTCAAAATTTTGAGATATATGGGTTTCTATTTTTCACCTGCCCTGAGTACTACTAATGCATACTGTAGTGTACCGAATTGTAGTAATTAAGTATTTACATCGTTTTTGGGTACTCAATACTCTGGCGAAGCTACTAGATACTTTCAGTTGTATTCTTTTGACAAATTCCAAAAAAAATTAACGGGAAAAAAATAAATACTGTTTAAAAGTACATATTTCCTGTAGATAAACGTTAATAAATCGCTATTAAATACAAAACTATAAGTAAAAACTATTTTAAATGTCTTCTAGAAACTGTAAAATAAACCCAGACCATTTTTGTTTTATTTGCTAAAAAATTATTCAGTCAAATCGAGGTTTTCCTATAACATAAACACTGCAAAATGCTTATTTACATTAACAAATTTCGTAAAAGCTTTAGATAAGACAAAACCAGCATTTCAATATTTATGCAGCGTGTTCCCTAGTCTTTCTGAGGCTAAGCTAAAAGAAGGGATATTTGTGGGTCCTCAAATAAGAAAAATTTTGGTTGATACCAAATTTGAGTGTCTATTAATCGATGTTGAAAATGCAGCATGGAATTTTTTTAAACTTGTTGTTCAAGAATTTTTTGGGAATAAGAAAAGTCTAAATTACAGAGATATTGTTGCGAATTTATTACATAATTTTGAACTGATGAGTGTAGATATGTCCCTCAAAATTCACTTTTTACATTCTCATGTGGATTTTTCCCGGAAAACCTCGGACACATGAGTGATGAACATGGAGAGCGTTTCCATAAAGATTTGAAGTTTTTCGAGAGGAATTATCAAGGTTTTTGGGATCAGAATATGCTAGGAGACTACTGTTGAAGTGTCGTGAGGGAGACAAATTAAAATAATTATAAAATGAGGACTAAACACTTCATTTTTCATTTTTTTGTCCTAATTTAATGTACATTTTTACACGTTTCTTTTTTAATAAATATCTCAAAAGTTTGACGTCCAGGATTTTTTTTAATATTTTTTCCGAAGTTAGAAGACCTAAATACACAAATCCCCATATGTTTCAATTCATGAGCAAAAACCTTGTAAACTAGTGTTACTGAAAAAAAAAATCAGTAATCAGTAAAAAATTACTTGATACTGAAATTTTTTTCAGTAATCAGTAAAAATCTATTTTTACTAAAATTTTACTGGTACTGCAAAGTGCCCATCTATGATATTAAGGTATGCATATTTATCAGTATTCAGTAAATTTTTACTGAATACTTAAAAAAATCAGTAACAGTAAATTGAAATCCATTATGCAATTACCGGTAAAATTTTATTAATTATATGTTAGTAGAAAAATATGTTACACTTCTTAATAGATATGTTATTAGTAAAAATATTTATTTTGGATTTGAACCGAGAGCCTCACGTTTTATTAATTGTGCGCTTATTTATTAATTGTGCGTTTTTAAATACTATGTACTTTATTTTCTGTTCGTGTGAAAAACAGTTTAAAAAATAAAATAGACAAATTAACAAAATATACATATTTCGATTCAAAATGTATGCATGTAAACAACGCACACTTTGTTTTGTATTTTTTTTATTTTCTTTCGACATAAAAAATAATAGGTATACTTGTGGTTTGTATTTTTATAAAAGAGAAGAAAATTTGTAAATTGGTTTAAACGAAACTTTTTATTTTTTCAAGTTGCAACTTCAAGAAAATCCCCATATTACTACTTTTGCTACAAAAAGTGCTAAATTGGCATGACTGATTGTAGGATAGTAAATGAAGTTTTTGTTGAGAATATAAAATATTTTAAATTTAAAATAGTTTTAAAAAAAAAAAATATAAAAAATAGTCAACAAATCTAGAATTCGAACCAGCGATGCCAATCTTGTAGTCCACTGTTCTACCCACAATACCACTTCGTAGCTATCTGATTCTATGTAAATTATTATTAAATATAAATAACAGTTTCCTTTCCGTTTTAAACAAAATATTTAAAAATAAATTCGGCCAATTGACAAAATATAACTGTTACATTTTTTGTTTATTAACACTTTACACGACTACAAACTGTTTCAAAACTCACACTGCAATTAAAAATGTGTTTCTAAAATATAATGCCCCGTTGCCCTCGTCGTCGTGGAATTGTAAATCGTTCTAGAAGACAAAAACTGAGTGACGCAAATTTTTAAATGTTGGTGTTAAGAAAAGCTAACGGTGGAAAATAAGACTTATGTATTTGAAAATAAAACAAAACTTTTTTTCATCAAAAAATATTTTTTTAACAATAAATAAAATAAATATTAATTCTTTTTTTAGGTGTGTTCATTTACTTTCCTAGTAAGAGTGAGTCGAATATTAACATGTAATTCATAAAATTTTACCGGTAATGCATAATAGACTTCAATTTAATGATACTGATTTTTTTCAGTATTCAGTAAAAATTTACTGAATACTGAATTTTTTTTCAGTAATCAGTAAAATTTTAGTGAATACTGATTTTTTTTCTTCAGTAGTCAGTAAAATTTTACTGAATACTGATTTTTTTTTCAGTAATCAGTAAAATTTTACTGAATACTGATTTTTTTTTCAGTAATCAGTAAAATTTTACTGGTAATGCAATCTAAATTTCATTACCAGTAAAAATTTACTGAATACTGCAATGCTTAATGCATTAGAAATATAATTAATGCAGTGTGCCCATGTATGCTTAATATATTTAAAGAAAACTTAAAACAAAGTTCTGAAAAATTAGGCTTGGGACGTTTGTATTGCTTCCAACAAGACAACAATCCCAAACACACCTCTAGATTAGTAAAGGAATGTCTTATTTATAATGTTCCTAAGCACTTAAATCGCTCAGGTCAGTTATCAGATCTGAACCCTATTAAGCATCTATGGGATCACTTGGAAAGAAAGATTCGGCAGCACAATATAACGAGTGAAGATCAGCTAAAAGCCGTTATAATGGAAGAGTGGTATAAAATAGATTCCCTGACAACAACAAAGCTGGTCCATTCCATGCACAGCCATTAAATTGCTGCAGTTGCTCAGAAAGGAGGACCTACCACATATTAAATGCAATTAAGTTTAATATTGGGATTCCTTGCCTTAAAACGGTTAACTGTACGGAGACTTTTTTGGCGATACTTTTCGTACAATTATTGAATTTATGTAAATTTTTATGTTTTTAATGAAAATATTAGTAGTTTTTTTATGTTGATTTCTAGTTTATAAGATTTTTTATAAAATTAATTAAAAAAAGGTTTAAATATGTATTGAAAAGTGACCATAAATAGCTAGTTTATATTATGAATATGTCTGTACGGAGACTTAATTGATTCAGTGTATATAGCTAACAAAATGTAGATTTGCTCAAGTTGTGAGGAAAGGATAGCTTAACCAGCCAAAACACAAATCCCTATAAATAAATATTTAGACACTTACCTTTTTGTTCACCGTACGATGGTTAGGGTAGTCCAATTATTCCGGGTTGTTGATCCAAATTTTTGTTGCACCCTAATAATCAGCCGGTGCAATTCCATTATTAAATCCTTTTGAATTCCATTTTTTTATTACTGCATCTCCTGATCTAAAGAAAGGACTTGGAACTCACAAAAGATTTGACGTCCAGAAGCTAAATGACACCCGTATTAAAACCGCTTACACATATGCCTTGAGGGATTCAGCTGAAACCAACCAAACTTTCCTAGCTGAATTTGAAAACGTTAGAAAGCTCATATGTGATGCAGCAGCGAATCATATTGGATACAAGATTCATGAAAGGAAACAGTGGATATTCGATGATACGTGGAATCTCATAACAACGAGAAAGAGGATAAAGGCCCAACTAAATGTTGCCAGAACCCGTATGGAGAAATCCAGGCTCCAGGACAACTACACTTCTCTGGATAAAGAAGTAAAGCGCAGCTCTCGCAGGGACAAGCGGAAATGGACGAATGATCTGGCAACAGAAGCACAAACGGCAGCCGAGTCAGGTAGAACCCGCGACTTATACAGGATAACGAAGAAGCTAGCTAATAAAAACTTTAATTCCTCAAAACCGTTGCGAAACAACAATGGAGATCTCATCACCTCAAAAACAGCCAGCTAGATATCTGGGTACACCACTACTCCAATATGTTGTCAATGGACGTGCACATACCCCAACCATTATGTAACTGCACTCGGCATATCGAAAGGGACGACATACCCACAACCTTCCCCACTATAACCGAAATAGCAAACGCTATTTGCGCCCTTAAACACCACAAGGCTCCAGGACCTGACAACATCAACCCAGAGCTGCTAAAAGCAGATCCTCAAACAAGTGCCTTTCTGCTTCAGAATATGGTGCAAAGACTCTGGGATGATAATGAACTTTCCGACGAACTGAAAGAGGGTCTGATCATCAACATTCCTAAGAAAGGTGATCTCACGGAGTGCAAAAACTGGAGGGGGATCACACTCCTAAGCATGATAAATAAGGTGATCGCAAACATTATCAACATGAGACTTGCTAACTCCCTCGACAAAGACTTTCGTTGCGAACAGGCTGGATTCAGAGCTCAGAAATCATGTGTAGACCACATAAACAGTCTCCGCATAATAATTGAGCAATCAGTAGAATGGAGGTCCCCCCTATACCTGGTCTTCATCGACTTTGAAAAAGCTTTCGACACACTTGTCCACACTACCATTTGGAAAGCACTCACATGCAAGGGCGTACCCAGGAAAATAATAGGGATTATCCAAGAGCTATACAGAAACGCAAGCTGTCGTATACTTCACCGGAATTCAGTTAGCGATAAGGTTTCTGTTAAAGCTGGTGTGCGACAAGGCTGCATCTTGTCGCCGTTACTCTTTAACGTAGTGCTGGATATTGTCATGAGAAATGCAACGAGCACCAACAGAGGCATAACATGGGGTTTAGGCGGCCGACTGGCCGATCTTGACTATGCTGACGACATATGCCTTCTAATACATAGTCACTCTGACATGGTGCAAAGCCTTCAAATGGTAGAGACAGAAGCTGCAAAGGCAGGACTCAAAGTAAATATAAATAAGACGAAGGTAATGTGAGTAAATGCAACATCCAACCGGCCATTATCTATCCAAGACATCCAACTGCAGGACGTGCACCACTTTAGCATCATAACATCGACTGGAGGCTCTTCTGATGATGTCTCAAATCGCACCATGAGAGCTCGGCAAGCTTTCGGACAACTAAGCACAGTTTGGAAATCACCATCAATCTCCACCCGGCTAAGCTAACAATTTTCAATTCGTGTGTTAAGTCTGTGCTCCTTTATGGCTGTGAAACGTGGAATATGGCGGCTAGAGACATAAACACTTTGCAAGTTTTCCACAACAAATGCCTAAGAAGAATACTAAAAATCTACTGGCCCAACAGAATATCAAACACACACCTCTGGACAGTCACAAATCAAAGGCAAAAACATTCCGAAGTTTTGAGAAGGAAATGGCGATGGATAGGCCACGCACTACGAAGACCACCCGGAGATGTAACCCGCAATGCCATTGACTGGAATCCGCAAGGTAGTAGAAGGAGAGGATGGCCTGCCCACACTTGGAGAAGACAGTTAGACATATAGGCTTCGCTAGCAGAAAAAAGTTGGAATGAAATCAATAACCTAGCATCAAACAGAAACGATTGTAAATCTTTTGTTGAGGCCCTATGTTCCTTATAGGAACTAAAGGAATTAATAATAATCTCCTGAAACCAGATAAGAAAAGAATTAGGTCATATTTATACACAAATCAGTAATGTAAATTGTGATATCCTTACCTACAGGCTTTAATTTCCCGAAAAAGTCGCCCGCTATATAGATATATAATTGATGTTATTTTGATATATTTCTGATTTTTATTTGAACATCTGATTCATTTTGATTTTTTTTATTTGAATTTTTGATTTTATTTCATTATTATTTTGATTTTTTTATTTGAATTTTTGATTTTGATTTTATTTCATTATTATTTTGATTTTTTTATTTGAATTATTTTGCCTGAATTTTTAGTTATTTTGATTATTTTTATTTTGATTTTTTATATTGATTTTTTTACTATTTGATTATTTTATTTTTGAATTTTTTATTTTAGTTTTGCTTTTCCTTCGATGAAAAGGCAAAATTGGTTTTTTATATACTTTTTATTTTTGTTTGCAAAAGATTCTGTGTTTTTGAATTTGGTGCGAAATTTTATTATATTATAAAAACTTTTTCATTTAAAATTATTCAGATATAATTTAAAGTTTTTAATTTACATGGTTGTAACACGTAGTGCGAGTCGGTTACAGCTAAACAACGCCATGGCTACGACTATACTTCCACCAATACTCCTACCACCGAGTCTATCGGTACTGTTAGTAATCCCGCAGTCAGTACGATTACTAAAGGTTCAATTAGACGTACCATAGCCATAACCATATAAAACATTTGATTATTGGTGACATACCATAACGCCATAGCCATAACCGTAACCGTAGATATCAACTGAATTTTGGTTTTCTGCCATAACCAGCTGATTGATAACTTAACGTATTTTTTTGTATTTTTATCATTTGACTTTTATTTTTCATTGTTGCTGAATTGTTTGGTGAGTTTTAATTTATATTTTTCATTTGTTTCTTTTCATAATTCAAAATAAACAAATGAAAACATCAAAAACTGCTGTTTATGGTTATGGGACCACAAATCTAGTATTGTAAAAAATGCTTATGTTATGGCTATGTTTACGGCTATGGCGATATGGTATGGCACGACTGATTGAACCTTAACACGGCATTCAGTATGACAAACCCAGTACTCAGCACACAAGCATCACATGATCTGTCCATTAGTTCTGAGGCAGATCAGACTGTAATTTCCCCGACGTTCTTGAGTGAGACAGCTCAGAACATACGCAGAGAAGTGAGAGAAGGTAATCAACGAGCGGAACAGGCACTGCAGGTCAGAGACGTGCAAAATATTGTGAGTGCTTCGGTCGGTTTGCAACAAATACAACTGATGAAAGAAGTGGACTATAAGATCCAAAAAGCACTCAATGACGTCAAACAGCTCATTTTGTCTCTGTCCGCTCAGAACCAAACGCCTACAAATACTTCTCGAGTAAATGATGAATTACACTTGAGGCATCAGCAACCTCGTGGGAAGCGAACACATCGAGGTATGTGCAGCCTGAGGTACCACATGTGCAGCCAGAGGTAACACATGTGCAGCAAAATTATGCACAACCACCACCGCTAATACCAGCACCAAATTGCGTACCAATTGGGCAACATGCACCCCAATTTGTTGAGGCATATACAAGCCAAACACCTGCAGTAACACAATATCAACAACAACTTCTGCAGCAGCAAAATCCTCTGCCATATTACGAACTCCCAGCTCAGCCGTATGTCCAGCCACCGCAGTCACAAACGCAAGCTCCCTACCAAGGGTATCAAAGGTATGAGAACACTCAGCCTAGGTAGCCACAGGACGCCTGGTCTGGATCAGTAGCTCAGCCACCGCCACAACAACAACCACAAAACTACGACGTGGCAATGTATATGCCAAGACAACCTGAGCCGCTAGACAAATTTAAATTAGATAAATGGGGTGTGAAGTTTGATGGCAAAAACAAAACAATGAATGTGCAGGAATTTATCTTTAGAGTGGGAGCGCTGAGGAGGGATTATGGATAACGTGATCCTACGCAGTTTCGATCTCCTGCTAGAAGGTCCAGCCCTGGATTGGTACTGGGACTACCGAAAAATCGTCCATATAAACACCTGGGAGGAACTCGAGAGGGCTTTATTGGCTCAGTATCGTCGGTTCGAACAAGAACATGAGATACAAATGCGCATTCTAAATCGCCGGCAGCTACCACAAGAGTCCTTTGAAGAGTTCTATAATGTTATGATAAAATTCCGAAACCAGCAGCAAAATCCATATATTGAAGAGCAGATTGTAGAGATCATGAGAGGCAATCTAAAACCATCGCTGGCGCAGATGATATTCTCGGTGAGATTAAAGACATTGTCCGAGTTCTGTCGCGACGTCAGGCGTGCTGAGATCTTGTTAGCCAACCAGAGATAAATGTATCAACGTGTAAACGAATTGTACTGTGTGGAAGATGAGCAGTCGTTGATAGACTTGGAGGTAGATGGTATTCGGTCAACCAGTCATTACACTTGCTGGAATTGCAAGGTCGTTGGCCATAGCTTTATGGATTGTCCCGAACCCATAACTATTACATTTTGTTTTAGGTGTGGTAGGGAAAATGTAGTGGCCACTAAATGTCCAAAATGTCAGGGAAACCGTCCCAGGAACCCGTATCGGACTGGGGAGGCGAGGTCCACCGACGTGTAGGCCCAGTAGAAGTAGGTCTACAACAACAAGTGAGAACAGAAATAAGGGTTTTAAAGAATTCGAATATGTCGGAGTTTGAGTCAAAACCGCAGCCTCGGCTTAGGGAACTCAAACCCCTACATATTCGAATTCGAGAGTATAATAAGGCCAAAAATAAAATCTTTGGCAAAGTATCTAGTAAGATTAAAAAGGCCCGCGAAAGGTATAATATAAGAAAAAGTCTCCGTAACGAGATTGCGTCAGTTTCCCTATACGAAGGAGAAGATTCGAGGCTTTACACAAAAATTGAAATTGGTGGGCAGGAAATTGTAGGTTTACTTGACAGTGGGGCTACGGTAACTTGTTTCGGCCGTAACTGTATGGAATTTATAGACAAAACCGGTATCGCGATAAATGACTTCAGAACTGTTATTAAAACAGCGGATGGAACGGTCCATCCCATAGTCGGCCGAGTTAGGGCAGAAGTTTCGTTCCGTAATACAGTAAATGTAATCAATTTTTATTTAGTGCCTTCTTTGAATCGAGAACTATTCTTGGGTGTCGATTTCATGAAGGTTTTTAAAATGTTTGCCTGCCTAGATAGTCTCACGACAAACGATATTAGTCTCTGTGAGGAGGCAGAAAATATACTAGATGTCGTGACCCATAAGCTGACAGTTGATCAGCAACAAAAAATAGATTTAGTCATATCGATGTTCCCCTGCTTTAGTAAGAAAGGATTAGGAAAAACAAATTTAGAAACGCATTCGATAGATACGCGTGATGCTAATCCAGTAAAAGATCGTCACTATCCTGTTTCTCCGGCTGTGCAAAAATTAATGTTCGCGGAGCTGGATAGGATGCTTGACCTTGGTGTGATTGAGCTTAGTGAGAGCCCATGGAGTCACCCGGTTACTCTAGTCCGCAAGGGCGAGAAAAACCGGTTATGCCGGGACGCTCGTAAGCTCAATGCACTGACCGTCAAGGATGCCTATCCATTGCTAGTAAGGAGAAAACCGCATTCACGGTGCCAGGACGACCGCTTTACCATTTTACGGTCATGCCTTTTGGGTTGTGTAATGCTGCCCAAAGGTTATGCCGTCTAATGGATAAAGTGATCCCCGCAGCACTTCGCGATAGGGTTTTCGTCTACCTAGATGATCTTTTGATAGTGTCTCTAGAATTCGAGACATATCTGGATTTGCTGAAACGTGTATCTATTTGTTTAGCAAATGCAGGACTGACCATCAATGTGATGAAATCTAAATTTTGCTTTAAGGAATTAAAATATCTATGGTATATAGTAGGAGGCGGCAAACTAAAACCTGATCCGGCTAAGGTGGAAACCATAACTCGTTTTGCTTATCCTAAGTCAGCAAGACAGGTGCGGAGTTTCATGGGAGCAACAGGCTGGTATACAAAATTTATATCAGACTATGCTACCATTGCGGCTCCAATCTTTTAAACGCTGAAGAAGGGTAAGCAATTCAAGTTTTCGGAGGAAGCTAAAGTCGCTTTTGATTGGGGCAGTTCTTTTTCAGAAAGATAATTCTGAGGAAAAGCACCCAATTGCATACTTTTCACACAAGTTAACATCAGCGCAGAAAAATTAATCAGTGACTTAACGTGAATGCTTAGCGATTAAGAAGTTTAGGCCCTATATAGAATTACTGTCATTACGGAACATAGCAGTCTGAAATGGCTCATGAGTCATAAGGACTTAACCGGTCGTTTAGCTAGATGGAGTCTATATCTACAAGCCTACGATTTTACGATAGAGCACAAGCAGGGGAAACAAAATGTAGTACCCGATACCCTGTCGCGCTATGATATGGACGAAATCTCACTAAACATGCCAAGCTCGTCGACATGAACTCGGACGCTTTTCGATCGGAAGAATATTTGAATTTGATAAGTACCATAGAGAAAAACTCGGAACAATTACCCAATTTAAAGGTATCGACGGTTTTATCTATAAACGCACCAAGCCATATACCGGAGAGCCTATTAGTGAAGATTTTGCATGGAAATTGTGGGTACCTTTAGAGCTGACTGAAGATATCGTAAAGACGTGTCATGACTCCCCACAAGCTTCTCATGGAGACATCGGTAAGACTCTACATAGAGTAAAAGAATATTTTTATTGGCCAAATCAGAATGTGTAAGTTAGAAATTTCGTAAGAAACTGCCAGACTTGTAAGGAAGTTACACCTGCGAATATAACGCTTAGGCCACCAATGGGTGCCGAAACAAGAAGTGAAAGACCATTCCAGCGTATACTCATAGATTTCCTTGGTCCTTACCCGCGATCTAAAAACGGAAACGTGTACATTTTTATCGTTTTAGACCACCTCACAAAATATGTTTTCTTGAAAGCCTTGTCAAAGGCCAACGCTAAAAACGTCATCAAATTTTTAATTTCGGAGGTTTTTCACAAATTCGGTACTCCGGAAAGGAATTTGAGGATATGGTAAAAAACTTTGGGTTTAAACATATTCGCACGGCTATACACTCACCACAAGCGAATGCGTCAGAACGCGTGAACCAATCGATTCTGGCAGCCGTATGATCGTATCTGCAAGGTGACCACACCGAATGGGACAAGCAATTGTCAGAAAATTACGATCTTCGGTGCAGACATCGATTGGTATAACGCCATATTTTGCCTTATTTGGCATGAATATGATTGGACATGGTAGTGTGTATAGTCATCCCTAAACCAGCAAGAATGGAACTTATCCGGCAAAAGATACGCGAAAATCTACATAAAGCCTACGCTCGAAACGAGAAAACTTATAACACGCGCTGTCGGCAGGTTAAATTCATTCCCGGTCAGGAAGTGTACCGTCGCAACTTCCAACAAAGTGACTTTAAGAATAATTTCAATGCAAAATTTGCTCGTAAGTTTCTTAACCCTAGGTCTCCACGTAGCAATATTTATTGCTGCAATTGTCAAATTTGATTGCGTCAATGAAATTTGCGAGTGTAGACGGCAAATTGCCATATGTAGCAATCCATTGCGCAATGATTGCTCTACTGATTGCCTGAGCAATTATTGCTAAGCAATAAGCTGTCATTTCAGTTGTCATTAATGTAAAATTTCTTCTTTCTATGATTCGGTGCGATTAATTTATACATATTTAATTTATTTAAGTACCTAAAGTAAAAAAAACAAAGAAATTAGTGAAAAAAATCATCCAATACAGAATATGGGCAAAATACAACACAGTTTTTCATAGAACTTCTCGCGTTGAAAATTTTGTATTTGTGACGAACGTTTTCTCCACCTAAAGCAATCAGCAATCACTCTGCTGTTGTTCTGCCGACGTTATTGCTTGTGCTTAGCAATAAAAATTGCTACGTGGAGACCTAGGGTAAATGTCGTATAGTAAGACCAGTCGGGAATAGTTTGTATGAGGTCGAGGATACTCAGGGAAAATCGTTAGGGGTATTTCACGCCAAAAATTTAAAGCAATAGCTTTAATATCTTTGGTGGTCCTAGTCCTAACATTTCTGTCCAAGCGAGACCATGCATTTTTAGAAAAGATTATTTTGAAGATGTCATGTCTTTTGTTTTTAGTACTGTCATGGTCATTCGTGAGATCTTATCGAAAACTACCCGGATTCCCAGTAAAAAATATATTTATAACTACGTATTTTTCTTAAAATTATTTTCTTATTTAATTAATGAATTACTGTGTGGCGGTGTCATAGAGTTATCATGAGCAGTATTGGGTTCTGTACTATCTTTCATTCTTGTCATGTCAGTAGAATACATATGTAGCTTTTAGAATGAATAATTATTTGTTTGGTTCGACTAAAAACTTACGTTTCTAGCTGGTTACATTTGTAACCGTCATTACCCTATTATTAGGTGCAACCTCATCAGAACTTTTGGGGAACTATACCATACAAAGCTAGAGGTTATTAGACACCTAGAGTAATGACATACTTCTTAGTCCGATCTTACAGTAAGTCGAAACCAAAGTTAAATAATTGTACCATACATTTTGGCAGACCAACATGTAATTGCAGATTCTAATGGGCTATGATACGAATGATTGATTGTACAGACATTTTTATCGTTTTAGACCACCTCACAAAATATGTTTTCTTGAAAGCCTTGTCAAAGGCCAACGCTAAAAACGTCATCAAATTTTTAATTTCGGAGGTTTTTCACAAATTCGGTACTCCGGAAAGGAATTTGAGGATATGGTAAAAAACTTTGGGTTTAAACATATTCGCACGGCTATACACTCACCACAAGCGAATGCGTCAGAACGCGTGAACCAATCGATTCTGGCAGCCGTATGATCGTATCTGCAAGGTGACCACACCGAATGGGACAAGCAATTGTCAGAAAATTACGATCTTCGGTGCAGACATCGATTGGTATAACGCCATATTTTGCCTTATTTGGCATGAATATGATTGGACATGGTAGTGTGTATAGTCATCCCTAAACCAGCAAGAATGGAACTTATCCGGCAAAAGATACGCGAAAATCTACATAAAGCCTACGCTCGAAACGAGAAAACTTATAACACGCGCTGTCGGCAGGTTAAATTCATTCCCGGTCAGGAAGTGTACCGTCGCAACTTCCAACAAAGTGACTTTAAGAATAATTTCAATGCAAAATTTGCTCGTAAGTTTCTTAACCCTAGGTCTCCACGTAGCAATATTTATTGCTGCAATTGTCAAATTTGATTGCGTCAATGAAATTTGCGAGTGTAGACGGCAAATTGCCATATGTAGCAATCCATTGCGCAATGATTGCTCTACTGATTGCCTGAGCAATTATTGCTAAGCAATAAGCTGTCATTTCAGTTGTCATTAATGTAAAATTTCTTCTTTCTATGATTCGGTGCGATTAATTTATACATATTTAATTTATTTAAGTACCTAAAGTAAAAAAAACAAAGAAATTAGTGAAAAAAATCATCCAATACAGAATATGGGCAAAATACAACACAGTTTTTCATAGAACTTCTCGCGTTGAAAATTTTGTATTTGTGACGAACGTTTTCTCCACCTAAAGCAATCAGCAATCACTCTGCTGTTGTTCTGCCGACGTTATTGCTTGTGCTTAGCAATAAAAATTGCTACGTGGAGACCTAGGGTAAATGTCGTATAGTAAGACCAGTCGGGAATAGTTTGTATGAGGTCGAGGATACTCAGGGAAAATCGTTAGGGGTATTTCACGCCAAAAATTTAAAGCAATAGCTTTAATATCTTTGGTGGTCCTAGTCCTAACATTTCTGTCCAAGCGAGACCATGCATTTTTAGAAAAGATTATTTTGAAGATGTCATGTCTTTTGTTTTTAGTACTGTCATGGTCATTCGTGAGATCTTATCGAAAACTACCCGGATTCCCAGTAAAAAATATATTTATAACTACGTATTTTTCTTAAAATTATTTTCTTATTTAATTGCAATGAATTACTGTGTGGCGGTGTCATAGAGTTATCATGAGCAGTATTGGGTTCTGTACTATCTTTCATTCTTGTCATGTCAGTAGAATACATATGTAGCTTTTAGAATGAATAATTATTTGTTTGGTTCGACTAAAAACTTACGTTTCTAGCTGGTTACATTTGTAACCGTCATTACCCTATTATTAGGTGCAACCTCATCAGAACTTTTGGGGAACTATACCATACAAAGCTAGAGGTTATTAGACACCTAGAGTAATGACATACTTCTTAGTCCGATCTTACAGTAAGTCGAAACCAAAGTTAAATAATTGTACCATACATTTTGGCAGACCAACATGTAATTGCAGATTCTAATGGGCTATGATACGAATGATTGATTGTACAGAAACACCAGTTTTGACCATGATACATTAGAGTTCCGTGGTAATAACAAGTTATTTAGGACCATGTAATTATATTTAACTAAATATATGTTATTACCACAGAATTCTGCATTAGTAGAAAAATAAACTGTCTTACAATATCTTATTCGAACTAATACTACTTATCTACTTTGTTAATATTTCTATATTTTGCTTTGTTTTACTCACCCAGATATTTCTGCTCACATTTGTTGCTGCCGTCGTTGTTGATGTAGATATCTTGTAGTTTACTTTTCGTTGTGATGCTCATTTGTTGAGTAATTGAAGCCTGAAAAATGAATTGAAAACTTGAATTAGTATATATGCTAATATATGGTTTAATTCGAAAAATATTTTAAATGTTTATACTTGCCAGTTGTCAAGACTTTCACTGTTGGTGGTGCCAAACATTTTTTGGTTCTAACCATTTGAATTCCCATAACCTGTGAAAAGTTCAAATTTATTATATTTTATGACCACAAAGAGTTATAATGTATGGAAAGTTTAATAACTATTGAATTAATTAAAAATTTTTCTGAGAATTGCAGGAGTAGTATAAATATAGGGATTCTGGCTTGATTTAGAGGGATTTCTTAATCATTGATGGCGTTATTAAATCATATGCCGGTGATTTTTCAAGTCTAATTGATTTTTAATTACTCTATTAACATCCTCAGGACTAATATCGAGTTGGGTTGAAATACTTCACTTAAATGTTCAGCAAATACTGAGGCTTTTTCTATAGCACTTCGTGCCCAGGTTCCGTCAGCTTTTCTTAAAGCGCTTTGTGCCTCTACCGGTGGCTTAATGTTCCTCGTTGCCTTCCAAAGAGAGAAATTTGTGTATTTTGTACTCGTCAAACTTTTAATATATTTTTCGTTTATGCGATCCTCCTCTAAATGAAGGGCTCTTTTCAGTTTTCGTACTGCTGCGGACAGCCTCTGCTTTGCAGCAGGTGATCTATTATGTTGCCATTCTCTTCTGAGTCTTCTCTTTTCGAGAAGAAGTCTTTCAATATCCGAACATGAAATAGGCGTATTAGTTTTTGGAGGGATCTGGCACCTAGAGTGTTCCAGAGCCGAAACAATCAATGACGTGAAGTCATTGACGGTCCTATCTATGTCTTCCTCACACTGTAAATTAGGATTTGTGTGGATATGACTACTGATATATTTCCTATATTTTAGCCAATTTGTCTTAAAATACAAAGAGTCCTTAGGAAATCTTGGGATGTTGGGTCTCTCACAATAATTAATAATTACAGGAGAGTGGTCAGAAGATAGATCATAGGATATTTCTGTGGATATTGCATTCCGAATAATATTTCTGCATATGGCGAAGTCTATTAGATCAGGAATTTTTCTAGGATCAGTTGGCCAATAAGTTGGGTGTCCAGGAGACACAAAATCTAAGCAATTTTTGCGATCAACTAGAGCTATATACAGCTGTCTACCTCTGGGATTTACCAATCGCGAACCCCAATATGTATGTTTGGCATTGTAGTCTCCACATGCCAGAAACCGAATTCTTCAAATTTTTCCTTTGTCATCGAAAAACGTGGTGGGCAATATATAGAGCTCAGAGTTAAGTCTCCAGCTGGGTATTCAAGGCGAATAGATGTTGCTTGCATATAATCCTTTGAAAATTTGTAATTTGAGTAATGTAGAAAAAATGCTGTGTGTTGTATTGTGTGGAATTGATTTTGTTTTTTTATTTCATTAGTTTTGTTGTACTATTGTGTAGAGGCTTTTAATGCAGCTTTAATAGGAGGGTTTTCTTTTAATTAGTCTACATTAGGGTATACAATTTTATTCAAAGGGAATATTAATTTTTTGTTGAGTATGGTCATGAATAATTTTGAATATTGTAATAATAAATTAATGGGAGTATTTTTTTATTCACATTAAACAATATTTACATATGGAAGCTAAATTAAGATTTTCGCAATTTGAAATATTAAAGAGAAATTTGTACAATATTTGAATAAATTTACCATTTTTGTGAAACATTGTTTTAAGTAGGTAATTCATATTTTTTTCTTAAAATTTGGTTAAAGTAAAGACTTATTAACATTTTATTTTCGTTTTAAAGTTATATTTAGTGGAGACTTGTGAATTAAAGGCTTAGTGAGACCTGTTATAGTTATTTAAATTTTTATTTGAATAGAGAGATTTTTTATTGTTCGTGGTTATATTTGCTACTATGAAAATTGTTTAGATTTTATGTTATACTGAGGAAACTTTTAATTTTTGTGGTTATATTTGCTATTATGATGTACAATTTTTTAATTTGATGCAACAAAAAATTAATCTTCCCTTTGAATAAAATTGTATACAATAAGAACTATTAATTTGGATAAATTATTTAATATTTTCTAACATTTTTCCAATAACTCCACTTAAAATGTATGAAATAATAATTGGTAGAAATCTTTTTAAATTAGTTGTTTCCTCTTTTGTTTCATTGAGGTTTCTGGTGAACAAACTTTTCACAAAAAATGGTAAATTTATTCAAATATTGTACAAATTTCTCTTTAATATTTCAAATTGCGAAAATCTTAATTTAGCTTCCATATGTAAATATTGTTTAATGTGAATAAAAAAAATACTCCCATTAATTTATTATTCCAATATTCAAAATTATTCATGACCATACTCAACAAAAAATTAATCTTCAGTTTGAATAAAATTGTATACCCTAATGTAGACTAATTAAAAGAAAATAAACCCTCCTATTAAAACTGCATTAAAAGCCTCTACACAATAGTACAACAAAACTAATGAATTAAAAAAACAAAATCAATTCCACACAATACAACACACAAAGCATTTTTTCTACATTACTCAAATTACCTGAAGCAAGAAAACAAAAATTTACAAATTGTCGCTGCCTTTTTCTCTGCCAACAATTCCTCATAACAATTTTTCAATATTCCTCTTCTCTGCCAAAAATTCCTCATAACAATTTTTCAATATTCCTCTTCTCTTGCAGTTTAGAGGAAAAAATAAATCTAAATCAAGCCAGAATCCCTATATTTATACTACTTGCAGGGGGTACTACTCGCCAGAGATATAAAAACCTCTGGTGATTTTAGTCCTTGTAATTCGTCCTCACCTCTCTGAATGAGACTAATTTATTGACAAATTAGACTCATTACTAATATTTTATTTCATTATATATTTTAGTCATATATTTATACATATATAATATTTTGCTTTTTATTCCCTTCACCTCGATTTTTTACCTATTTTTGACCTATATCTGGATTACTAAGTCGTTAATATAGACAATATGGATATCTAATGATAGATATTTCAAAGACCTTTGCAACGACGTATATAAGACCATAGTAAGTCGGACCTACAATGGGCTGAGATATAAGCAAAAAACCAAAAAACAATGTAATTTGTCATTGTTTTCAATGACGTCATGCAAATATATGTATAATAACAAACAAAGCTTTTTGTTTTTTTGTAAATCTAAAGGCGATCTGGTTCACCCAGGTTGGCTGAATGTAAAAAATTTTATACAATAGGTGGTAGTGACCTAAGTGGCGAGGTACCTCTGGATTTCTCTCCTAGTACTTCCAAAGCCCAAGTCGTCAAGGCGGCTAAACCCCCTGTATCGGGGGCCTCTAAGGAGGAAGCGACTAAGTCGCCCCCTGCAGATGCCTCCCACATGCCAATTGTGCGATTAGGTCTAGTGAAGGAATCCTCTTGTCCTGAAGACGCATCACCCCTGGCCAACTCCGGCTCCGAATCGAATCCCAGGCATAAAAACCCTGCTAGAAGGGCTGCTACCACTAGGCGTTCCGCTTATCGTTTCATTGAGGCACTCGGCTCTAAAAAAGCTGAGGAACTCACTAAGGAGCAACAAGCTTCGCTCTCCTGGGCGAAAGCCCATATTGCTGGTCTCAAGACCGCTCCTCCTTCTGCTGAATTACCAGCGGGGCCTAAACGGCAACGTTCAGAGGAGGATACAGCGGCCAAGAGCCAGCAACCGGGACCTAAAAGGCCCAAAGCGACACAAAGGTCATTAGCCAAGTTCTTTAGCTAGATTGTCAAAGACAATATTGTCAGGGCGGTTATCGACCGGAGTGCCAATGACGGATCCATATCTCAATTGAATTGGGATATGGTGAAGCAAAAACTGGTAGGGGTGTTTTGGAAAGTTCTCAAAGAGAACCCAGGTACTCCTCCACAATGCGATGATGCTGGTTGGTACCAGGGTCACATAAAACTTATGTCTTGCGTAGATGAACGCTCAGCGTTGCTACTAAAGACTGCCGTCGCATCACTGGGTGAGGTTTGGCCGGGGTCTAGGCTTGACGTGGTATCTGTGAGTGAGATACCCCGAAAGCATAGATCCATAGCTAAGATACCAGCTGAGCCATCTAGCCTGGAGGTGATCTTGGAGATCCTTCAGTGCTGTAACCCACAGCTTCCAACTCAAGATTGGAAAGTTGTTAAGGTTACGGACGCTGAGGGGTCTTCAAGAAAGGCGATCGTTGTCCTGAATAAGGACTCTTTGGGGCCGCTAAGGAAGGCACAAGGGAAGGTCTACTATGGATTTGGTACGATCGTCCTACGTGTCTACCGTAGCGACAACAAAAGCGATACATCCTCAGGTGATGTTAAGCCCATGCTCTCGGAAGAGGGCATGGATTGCAATGAAGCCATCGATTCAACCGACATTGAAGATACCAACTCAGTTTCCGAACTAGTTGGTACCTTCTTTGAACGGATGGATGAGGTGGTGGACGAAGACGCCCTCTTGAACTCTGACCAGGAGGACGCCGACGTCACCGTTGTAAAAATGGAGCATGGTGAGGGGGACAAAGATAAACCTTCACCACTCTAAAGCAGCATCCGCTGCACTGCTCCTCCGAATTGCTAAGAACGGGGAGGAGCTAGTCATGGTCCAGGAACCTTGGATCCATCAGGATCGTATCCGTGGACTATGTTTGAAGGGCTATAAGCTCTACTACGCTAAAGGCGCAGGTAAAATTAGATCCTGTATACTGGCTAAAAGCTCTTTGAATATCTTCATTTTGTCTGATTACAGCAATGAAGATACAGTACCAGTCTCATGGGAAACTAATGAAGGCTGTTTGTTATGGTTGATATCCAGCTATATGGCGCATGATCACGGAGAGAATCCGCCAAACGATGCTGTCCGTAGTATTGTGAAAAAGGCGAATGAGTCCAGGATACCTTTGGTCATCTGTGCTGACGCTAACTCGCACCACATTATATGGTGTAGCAGCGACACCAACACAAGAGGTGCGAGTTTTTTCAGTTTCATACTTAATAGTAGTTTGGAAGTAGTAAATAGAGGTTCAGAACCTACCTTCATTGTTTCGAATAGAAGGGAAGTTCTTGACTTAACACTTGTGAGTGCTGAGCACCACAGTCTGATTAATAATTGGGCTGTCTCTGAAGGCTGCTCTTTTTCTGATCACCAATATATTGATTTCAATATTAGTGTAACGTATAGGAGTGATAACATCATTCTAAATAGGAGAAAGACCAATTGGGAGATGCAGTGTAATATACCCTCCCGGTCTTTATCAAACCCGCCCCCCATTGAAAGTAGGGAAGATATTGAGGTAGCAGTTGAGACACTTACAGAAACGTTCCAATCAGCTACTAATTTGGCCTGCAAGCCGAACATCCGCAGGGGTAGGAATAAACCTCCCTGGTGGAATCCTGAGATTGCACACGCCAGAAGAACGTGTCGTAAACTGTTCAACGAGGCAAAGAGACTGGGTAACTGGCCGGCATATAAGTCCTCTGTGAATCACTTTAAGAACCTTACGAGGAACGCGAAAAGGAAAGCCTGGAGGGACTTCTGTAGCGGCGTGGAAGGATCCTCTGAGACTAATCGATTACGTAAAATCTTATCAACCTCACCGGTTGTACCAAGCTATATCCAGAACTCTGAATAGTAAGGAAACACTTGAGGTCCTTCTGGACACTCATTTTCCAGGCTGCCTCCCAGTCGATGATGCGACTGTGACTAGGGCTACCGATTCTGTCGCTCCGTGTGATAACTCTGTTCCGATGAACAGGGAAAGAATCCAGTGGGCAATCAAAAGCTTCGACCCGCTTAAATCTCCTGGGCTGGATGGCATTATTCCTGCTGATCTTCAGAAGAACGAAGAAATAGTTGTACCATGGCTCACTAATATATACACACCGTGTATTAGATGGACCTATATCCCTACATGGTGGACGAGGTGTAGAGTAGTCTTCATTCCTAAAGGAGGTAAGGCGACTCATACTAAACCAAAGGACTACAGACCAATTAGTCTCGCATCCTTTTTGCTGAAAACCCTAGAAAGGGTGATTGATGTATACCTGAGAATGACCTTTCCGAATGAACTCATCTCTAAATCCCAACATGCCTACACTAAGGGCAGATCTGTGGAAACAGCTCTACACTCGTTAGTTGGCTCCATTGAAGAGTCGCTATCACATATGGAGTATTCACTTGTTGCCTTCCTTGATATTGAAGGAGCTTTTAACAATGTCAGGCCTGACGCCATCCTATCTGCGATGAAAGAACTGGGGATTGATATTGGTGTTTGCCGGTTAGTCGGAACGATACTCGGTTATAGAGTCATATGTGCTACCCTAGGTGGTACAAGTGTTTCAAAAGTGGCCAATCGTGGAACCCCACAGGGTGGTGTATTATCTCCACTTCTGTGGAACCTGGCTATGAATACCATGCTGGTCAGGATGGACAGCAGAAGGATCAAGACAGTCGCATATGCTGATGATGTTGCAGTTTTTATATCTAGTAAATTTCTGGATACAATATCTAGTTGTATGGAATCAGCATTAAGTACACTGTGTGAGTGGAGTATTTTGAGTGGACTTAGTGTGAACCCACAAAAAACGGAATTGGTTCTCTTCACTAGGAGGTATAAGATCGATGACTTCAGACCACCTAGACTGAATGGAATCAGTCTCGAGATCAGAGATAATGCAAAGTACCTTGCCATTATTCTAGATAAAAGGCTATCCTGGAATTTGAACATTCAAAACAGGATTAACAAGGCATATGTGGCCATCTATTCCTGTAAAAGGGCAATTGGTACAAACTGGGGTATTATGCCGAAGGGTATCAATTGGATCTTCGAAGCAGTTATTAAACCCATCTTGTTCTATGGAGTGGTGGCATGCATTGGATAATGCTACTCACCGGAAGGCTGTGGAACGAGTTCTTAGGACTATCGCGATACTGATTACAGGCGCTATAAGGACTACCCCCTCTAAGGCACTTTTTACTATCCTAAACTGGTTACCAGTTGATTTAATGGTGATACAAATGGCTCTCAACTCTGCTGTGAGACTGAAGGCTGGATGTTCGTGGTCTGGAAAAGACTATGGGCACTCTCCACACTCCGTGTGGAGTTCTCAGTCTCCCATCGGACGCGTCCCAGGTGGCGGATAGGGGGAGCAACTGCCTAGTCTAGTGATACTGTTTTGACAACAGGTCACTAGCCTTGACAAATGCTCAAGCGATGTCAATATCTTAAGATGCATTTTTAACAAATGGTCTGAACTTCTTGACATAGCTAGGTCGGTAAACGGAAATGTGTCAGCCGACTATCATAATACTGTGATGCATTTTATAACAAATGGTCACAGTAGGATGTAATTGGTGTTAGGATACTGTTATTACTGGTGATACATTTTTGACAAATGGTTACTAGTGCTAACACATTCTCTCTCTCTTCTAGTGTTACTACCCGCGGACCAAAACTGTTCTTTCTCTCTCTACTCTTTCTTTCCCCCCCACTTGTAAGGTCAAGGTGATGGTAGCAGTGCCGAAGACCTGAATGGCTAGTAAGTGGTTAAAGATAACTAGTCGCTAACAGCTCCCCTCCGACGCCAGGGCACGGGTCGGTTGTAATACAGTTTTCGCCTAATCCATGTACGCCGTCCCTGCATGGAGTGTCCATCCCCTTACGCGCTCACTCGTGGGAACAAAAATGAATAACACAACACAAAACAATAATAATAACAAAAAACAAACAGCAAAAGGCCAGCAGGGGAAACCTATGCTGGCTGATTGCAAACAGTCGACTGTCCAACCTTCTGGTGACAGTTTGACTAAAAGCAGCGAGGTAGCCTTGGACTTTAAGCCAAGCACCTCAAAAGCTGCATTAGCCCTCGCTGGTAATATACCAGCAACAGCCCCTGCATTGGACACTGTCGAGAAGACAGCTGTCCCTGCGAAAATGCTACAGGTTGGATCGTCGAACCAGAAGTCGGGTCCAACCACCGTAGCCCCACCCGCCACTACGGCAGAACCGAACGCCCCCATTCGCAAAGAACCATCCAGGAGGGCTTTCGTGCAAAGGCGTGCCGCCATGCGCATTATCGACCGGCTTGGATCCAAGTCGGCCGATGCGCTTAACATCGACGAATTGTCGAAACTAAGTTGGGCTAAGGCTCAACTGGCTGAGCTGGACAGCTCAAACACTCCTCCAAGCGCAGATGCAGCGAACCAAGGCGCATCTGCTGGGCCCAAACGGCAACGCTCAGAGGAGGAGCTGCTCCAGCAGCAAAACACACAGCCGAAGACTAAACGTCCGAAGCAAGAGGCTCGTGTGATAAGAAGGCCTTACAGTGAAGTTGCTCGCAATCCACTTGTAAGGGCTATTATCGACAGGAGTGTTGATGACGGAGCTATCTCCCAGGAGAAATGGCTGAAAATCCGTCAGGGTATGCTGGGGGTATACTGGAAGATTCTCAAGGAGAATCCCGGTCCATCCCCGCAAAACGACGATGCTGGCTGGTATCAAGGCCATGTAAAACTGCTAGCGTGTACCAATGACCGCTCAGCTCTACTGCTAAAATTAGCAATTGCGTCCCTAGGGGAATTGTGGCCTGGCGCGAAACTGGACGTGATCCCGGTAAACGAGATACCTCGTAGACCGAGATCAGTCACAGTTATTCCGGCGGAGCCACATGAACCTGAGGAGATTCTGGCATACATTCAGAGCGGTAATCCCGATCTACCAACCCATAACTGGAAGGTGGTTAAGGTTTCCGCTCCTGAAGGTGCGCATAGAAAGGTGGTCGTAGTCCTTAACAAGGAATCCTTGGCGCCACTACGTGAGAGGCAAAGCAAGATTTACTATGGTTTCGATAGTATCAAGCTGCGCATCTACCGTGGTGACGACAAGCTCGACCCCGAAACTTCTGGTGTTAAACTGGAAGCTCCGCAGGATATGGACTGCAAAATTAAACTGGACGACCCCGCAAGCTCTGAGGACAAAATGGAGACCCAATCACACTCCAGTATGGTTGGGGACCTATTCTGCGCTCTGGGTGATGTGGAGGATGAAGATGTTCTTCTGGAATCATTTGATAAAATGGGCCATACGGAGTTTTGACTCTTACAAGTCTCCGGGCCCAGATGGTATAATACCCGCTGATCTACAGAATAATATAGATCTAGTCACTCCTTGGCTGATAACTATCTATCATGCCTGTCTTGCATGGTCCTACATACCAAAACGGTGGACCGAATGCACTGTGACATTCATTCCGAAAGGGGGGAAAGCGTCACACACCAAAGCAAAAGATTTCAGACCGATAAGTCTATCATCATTCTTGCTGAAAACCCTTGAAAGAATCATCGACATCCACATACGAGTGTCTTTGAAACAAGGATCAATATCTCCCTCTCAACACGCCTACATGAAAGGCAAATCCGTTGAGACAGCACTTCACTCCTTAGTGGGATATATTGAGAAATCCCTTGAATTTGGTAATTTCTCGTTAGTGGCCTTTCTGGATATAGAAGGAGCCTTCAATAACGTAGAATCTGCAACTATCGTTTCAGCTCTACAGGATCTTGGTTTAGACCAATCAACTGTAAGGTTCATCACAAACCTTCTACGATACAGGATCATTCGCTCCGAAAAGGGAACGGCAGTGATCACGAGAATGGCCACTAGGGGTACACCTCAGGGAGGTGTCTTATCACCACTTCTGTGGAATTTGGCCATAAATTGTCTGCTCAGGAAATTGGATCTCTTAGGTTATAAAACTGTCGCCTACGCGGATGACGTCGCGGTGGCAGTCTCTGGGATCCACTTGGACACGATATCACAACGCCTGGAACATGCACTCAGTATACTGAGTCGGTGGAGTACGGACAGTGGATTGAGTGTAAACCCAGGCAAAACTGAACTTGTACTGTTCACAAGGAGGTACAAGATTCCTCATTTCTCGCTTCCCCGATTAAATGGTGTTGAAGTAACACTATCGGACAGTGCAAAATACTTAGGAGTTATTCTGGATAGTAAACTATCCTGGAAACCCAATACCCTTTCAAGGACGTCAAAAGCCTTGACGGCTATGTATGTCTGTAAGAGGGCGATAGGTACGCAATGGGGTATTAGACCCCAGTTTGTCAACTGGCTATGTGATGCGGTCATTAAGCCGACACTATTTTATGGAGTTTCTGTCTGGTGGAAGGCACTAGACAGTGGCTCGACGTGTATGCTATTCGAGAGAGTGTTAAGGAGAATGGCAATCCTGATAACAGGAGCTTTAAGAACGACCGCAACAAAGTCGCTCTTTACTATATTGAACTGGATCCCTGTGGATCTTATGGCAAGAAAAATGGCATTTACTTCTGCCTTTAGGCTAAACGCGATTGGTGCGTGGAAACACGCTCCATATGGTCACGCCAGCATAATAGGTAGTATTCAGACTCTTCCGGAGAATATCGATTACTGCATTTCTAGGCCCTTCTTAGCGAGGAATTTCGATTTCTCAATTCCGTGTGGTACGGAAGCAATGAACGGGCCCTTACATGACACAACGGGTCTCTCAGTCTATACGGACGGTTCTGTGAAGGGAGATCGAGTTGGCGTAGGTGTCTATATTCGGGAACTCGATATTAGGTTATCTTTCAGACTTCCGAATGAATGTAGCATTATTCAGGCTGAATTATCGGCCATCAAAAGGGCGGCTAACTGGCTTAGTTATAACAAGATATCTGACAGGGATATTTGTATATATACTGACAGTCAGGCAGCTATAAAATCCCTGACAGGTGTATACACAACATCTAACTTAGTCCAGGAATGCCGGGCATCCTTAAACAGGATGGCGAGACATTCAATAGTCGTACTCAAGTGGGTACGGGGACACGGGGATATTACTATTACGGGCAACTGTGTTGCCGATGATCTGGCGAGAAAAGGCGCCATGTTACCTGACGGAGACATAGATTTCCTATGTGGGATTCCGTTATCCAAATGCAAGCTACAAATTAGTAACTTCTACTATGAGCTCGCTCAGGCAAGATGGGACTGTGAACCCACATGCACTATGACCAGGACGATATGGCCCCGACTAAATCGGGGACGGACAATTCATCTTCTTGGCTTTACACGCTCACAATTGAGTGGTGTAGTGGCGGTCATAACTGGACACTGCACCTTTGGTAACCACGCTAGGAGACTTGGTTTGCCGTACCACGACTTCTGCAGAAGTTGTCAAAATGAGGAGGAGGATGAAACTATTTTTCATCTTCTTTGTCATTGTCCGGCATTAGGAGATCTACGCCTAAGGTTTCTGGGGCATCGTTCCCTTGATAGTCTCTCTGAGCTCTCGAATATGAGGCTTGAGGGCATTAGTGCCTTTATAGGTAGAAGTAATTGGTTGAAAAGACCAGACACGGGGATCACTTTAGAGTGACCCAATGATCGCCGACTCATTGGCACGTAAATTCTCCAAGATCTCCTCCCTCTCTTTTTCTTCTTACATCTCCTCCTTAACTTCTTCAATCTTCTTCTTCTCCCTTTTTCACTTATATCTGTCCCTCTTTCTTCTTCTTTCTTCTACTTTCAGGTAACACAAAAGGACCATTGATGGACCCATGTGAGCTGCTCTTTCTCTCTTCCTTATTTCGTGGCTGCCTGGAAAACCTAACCTAACCTAACCTAACCTATGGGCACTCTAAGATACTGAATTATTATGGGCACTTACATAGTAATGTCGATTACTGCATCGCAAAACCTTTTTTCGATAGGCAGTTCCATATTTTGATTCCGAATAGGGATTTATGGCAGCGCGGACTCTTCCCCCTGACAATGTCATAAGGATATACACCGATGGCTCAAAAAGGGGCTGCAGGGTCGGTGGTGGTTTCTTCATTGATAACTATGGGATTAAATCCTACTTCGGGCTACCTAACTTCTGTACGGCTCTTCAAGCGGAAGTTACGGCCATTAAACGTGCATCCAACTGGCTGAGGTTTTATCGAATATCTGGTGATATATGTATATTTACTGACAGCAAGGCTGCCGTTAACGGAATAGCGGGTGTTTTCACGACAGCTAGGTTAACCGAGGAATGCCGGGTATCCCTTAATGAGATAGCGAGGCATTCTAGGATAACGCTTATATGGGTCCCTGGTCACGATGGAAATCAGGGTAATTGTATAGCAGACGAACTGGCCAAAAGGGGGGCGACGATGGATGATGAAGAGATCGATCCCTTTTCTGGTATTTCCCTTGCTAATTGCAAGATGGCTGTTCAGCGGATACTATATGAATCTGCACAAAACAGGTGGACCAATGAGTCTTCCTGTGTTATAACGAGGTCTACTTGGCCCGTATATGATGCCAACAGGACGAATCTACTTATAGAATTTCGTCGTGAGCAAATAAGGCTAATTGTTTCTCATTACAGGACACTGTATAATTGGGACACATGCTAGGAGATTGGTCCTACGGTACAATGACTACTGTAGGAGCTGTCACAATGAAGAAGAGGAGGAGACGGTGTCCCACCTATTCTGCCAATGCCCGGCTCATTCCTATCATGCTTAGATGAGCTATCAGGATTGAGTCTTAGACGAATCTACTCTTTCATCAGAGAATCTGGTTGGTTTAGCTTGGAAACGATGGACGAATAATTAATACACAGACGTTTACCCCTTGGGTATCACAATGGGATCAGTTTTCTTAATGGACCCAAGTGAGCTGCTTGAAGAGTGGCTACCCATGGAACCATCTCTGTTGCTATTTGAAATCGAAATCCCGGAGACATAAGAAAAAAAACGACGATTTGTTGTTGTTTTTACTACGGCATGTAAATAGATAACATAAAAAGTATATAAAGCTTTAATTCTTATTTTTTGTGCTCCAATTTCATTTAGTACCATAGCTGCCAGTTTTGACGATTTATCGTCATTTTAACGATTTTTGGTTTCAAAAATAGCAAACAAACTTTAAGGGTACATTTTTTTTTTGCTTAAAGTTACCTTTAACAATAAAAGCAAGTTGTAATAATGGCCCTTAGATTTTGAATTTTGTCAATTAAAATTTTTAGATTTTAAATAAATTTTTGGAAATAATTTACTGAAATAAAGCGGGAAAATTCTACGACAACTTTTTCTATTTAGACAATATTTATTCAGAACATATTGACATTAAACCATTCAACCATTTTTTTTTTTCAACAAAAAAACTTTTTTATGTACATATTAAAATTACAAAACCCAATTCGTACATATATGTAATCAAACTGAGATAATTTATGTGAATTTAGTGCTGGAGACACTTTCAATATATTCAAATCAATCTCCCCATTTAGTGAATGAATTTGGGGACTATCATTTTGAAATTATCGGTTCAACTTATTGATATCAATTTTCCAAAAAAACTTTTTTTTAAAACAAAAACCTTGCATAAAAGGGAAAACTTGACATATGGTAACACTGCACAGAACACATATTGTACAAAAACAACAACCACGTTATTTGAGGAAGCTGCTTATTTATTTTTTGTTGTTGTTTATTGCTATTGTCAACAAATAATTGAGCAACGCAACCACTCCCATCAAGGCGAATCTAAAGAAGGTGACGCGAGAACTACAACATGTACAAAAACAACAGGTACTTTGTTTTTGTTAAAAGATAATTGAACTGTCAAAGTTGCCTCTTGTTGTTTTTGCTTTTCGGTTTGTTGTATTTTTCGCCACAACAACCACAAGTGAACAATTCGCTTGACTCCCATATTGTTATTCTATTTTGTTTAGCCGTTTTTAACCATGAAAGTAAATAACAAACATTTCAGAAAAACCTTTTTGTTCGATTGTTGTGTTTAATTCTTTTAATACCTTTAAGCATAAGTGGCTAGGCTATATACATATATGTAAGTTTGTCATTCCGTTTGCAATTTCTATAAAATTTTATGAAATTTCAACAGATTATGTAAACGATTCTATATTGAATTTGCTGTTACGGTTTCATATGTGTTCTCCTATTTTAAGATTTTCTTTTCTTTAAATCGTATATACAGGGATGGAAAATTATATTTTTGTTCCGTATTAAAATAGTATTAAAAAATTACTTTCTTCATTACCAGAGTACTTAAAATTTTAATATTTTCATATTACAGTAGCTTTATGTTGTAAACAGTCGCCTGTTATCACAAAATTGTCTATACAAAGTGCTGTTGAATACGAGATTTTCTATAGAATATACTGTTATAATAGAAAATATTTTTAAAGAAAATGCTGTTTTTCATACGATTTTCTATAGAAAATACTGTTATACACAACATGTCCAAAAAATATAGTTATAGACAAGATTTTTATATAGGAAAAATATTTCTTTTTCCTATATAAAAATGTTACACTCAAGATTTTCAACAGGAAATATAGTTATACCTACTTAAGATTTTCTACAGAAAATACTGTTATACACAAGATTTTCAATAGAGAATATTGTTATACACAAGATTTTCTATAGAAAATATTGTTATACTCATGATTTTCTATAGAGAATATTATTATACACAAGATTTTCTATAGAAAATATTGCTATACACAAGATTTTCTTTAGAAAATATTGTTATACACAAGATTTTGTATAGAAAATATTGTTATATACAAGATTTTCTACAGAAAATATTGTTATACGCAAGATTTTCTATAGAAAATATTGTTATACACAAGATTTTCTACAGAAAATATCGTTATACACAAGATTTTCTACAGAAAATATTGTTATACACAAGATTTTCTACAGAAAATATAGTATATTCTGGATCGTTATAGATAGCGGAGTCGATATAGCCATGTGGGTTGAAATCGACTTTCCGAAGAAATCGGTCCACAAATGGCTGAGATGTATTTTTGACCTATATCTGTATTACTAAGTCATTAATATAGACAATATGGATATCTAACGATAGATATTTCAAAGACCTTTGCAACGACGTATATAAGACCATAGTAAGTTGGACCTACAATGGGTCAAAATCGAAAAAATATTTTTTAACCCGAACAATTTCGAAAAAAAAATTCCAAAAAATTGGAAAAATAAAATTTAATTTTTGTTTACCTAAAAATATTTAAAATTTTTATTTGAAAGTATAATTTGGTGAAGGGTATTTAAGATACGGCACAACCGAATATAGCTCTCTTACTTGTTAAATTTAATTTATATATTTACCTTTATGTTTCTCTTCTCAAAATGAAGTTAAATGAGGTCCATGAATTAGTATGACCTGTAAAAGAGATAATAATAAGTTTAAAGTATAAATATATGCAGATTGTTTACCTTTAGTATAACAAACCTCTTTTTTCCTTTGGCACTTCAAATGAAATTCTTAAAGCCTGTAAATAAAAGGAAAATCGTTATTTATTTCAAAAATTAACAAAATTTTAAAATTAAAAGTTCTAAAAGTTGAGTTTTGAATTTTTACTATTTATTTTAGTATTCGACTTTTTGAATATTTTACTTTTTATATTTCATATACATACCTATATATTGTCATTTTTTTTACTTTTTCAGAGAGAAACAAGGGGTATTTTCCGCCAAAGACTATTAGTTTTTGGTGGACTTAGTCCTTGTCTCTCTTCAATTTGCCTAAATGTTTAATTTTAGAAACTATAAAAACTGTTTTACTTAAATATTCTTTGATAGTTCATGGAATCCTGTGGTTTCCGTCATTTTTTTCTTTTCCCCTTGAATATAAAGATATGAATCTGAAAGAAAGGAAAGTAAGATACAAAAATTTTAGTAATTTGTTAATATTATTTTGTTTAAAATTTATTTACATATACCTTATTTTTTTACCATTTTATTTGCTTCAATAATTTTTTCTAAATATGTAAAATGAATTTTAAATGAAAGCAATATATAATAATGAAAAGTTTTAGAAAAATTTATGAAGTCAAATTCCTTTTTTTAGTTTTATTTTTTTAACTACAATTTTTAATTTTTTTCACACTTCGATATAACTATCATCACGTTTATGGCTTTTGGTAAAATTAATTTCATAAAAAAAAAATAAAAAAGTTTCAAAATAATTTTTATTTACACAATAAATTTTTTTTTGATACACACTGTACAATATAATTTTTTATTACTTAACATAAAAGTAATTTTGATTTATTGCACTTTGTTATTTTTTTTGTCACATAACTTTTAAATTCCACTGTAAAATCTGAACAGTAAAAAAAAAATGTTTGATTATATTTGTGTGTATCAAAATTGATTTTTGACACACAACTTTTGAGTTTCACTGTAATTAAAATTTTTTATTTATTCACTTTAACCATCACTGTAATTTGATTATCACTAAATTTTTTTATATTTACACTTTTGTCACCCACTGTAAATTCCAATTGCACACAACATTTTTTTATTTACACTTTCTAATTTTTTTTTTTCAAAGAAAAACACCGATTTTCACTATTTAATTAACTTTTAATAACTCTACGCTACGTCACTTTTTGTTTACACTTTAAACATAAACTAATTAAATCACAACACAATTTTTAATTAACTTTTTATGTAAATAAATCACTTTACACTTACCTTTTTAGTAATCCATTGCCATAAACGAAGATGTCCTTTTTATTTGCATCGAAATTCCCATACCTGAAAATAGAACAAAAAACATGATTTATGAATAATCACTATAATAAGATTTATATTACATTTTTACACTTACCAATAATCCACCAAGAATCTGCAGCATCCTTCGTCTTTTCATGAAAAGAATATAAAAAAATAATTAAATTAATATGTTCCTACATTTTGCCTAAAAATGTTTTAATTTTATAAAATTTCATTAATAAATAAAAAATTCATTAACATATACTACTTACTTGATCACCGCCATTGAAAAATTAATTACGCATTTACACATGCGTAGTTTTTCTATTCCTCCTCCTCCCGTTCTTAAACTTAAAACTAAATAAAAACTTTAATATAAACATTGTTCACATCTGTGAACACATGTGCATGTCCAACCCTGCCCTCAAACACATCACACCCACATCAACTGCAACTAACTTCATGTGAGAGATGAAGTTTGCAATTCGCCCCACAAAAACAAACACAATCGATCAACCCTTTGATGCGAGTACGTGCGTGATCCGAATCTTTGAAGAAAAAGTGAAACCCGAATTATAAATATAATTTAAAACCTATAATAAAATTTATATTTACTTACCCTAAACCCTATATTTAAATTAAAACTTATACTTACCTTGAACCCAATACTTACCGTAAATTGTGAATTAAATTAATTACTTAAATACCTACATCCCAAAAATAGAATACATAAACATAATACATAAATGAGTTCAATAAACACCTAAGACATATAACGTTTTAATAAAAGTTAAAGTGTTGTTATTTACTTTATTTAATTATAAGGTCAAGTATTACCCAAACCCTAAAACCCGTTAAAACATGGTCCTATCGAACCTCTAAAAGTGAAGCAGTGACATTTCAAAAAAAAAAACAAAAAAATACAGTCCATAATAATAATAAATAAATTAAAACCCACCCTTAAATAAAATAAACAAATAAATAATACCCTACAAAAAAAAATCATACTAAACAATACAATACAACATACAAACATAAAAACTAATAAATAAAAAAAAAAAAAAAAAAAAAACCCAAAAGTTTATAAAACACAAAACAGTGACAGTGAACAAGAATATGAAAAACACAAATTAAAATAAAAACAAATATTTTTCACAAAAAACATACCAAAAATACACAGTGAAACACAAAATATTGATTACAAAAAACATACCCTAAAATAATATAAATAAAAATATTAAAATATAAACACAAAATTTAAAATAAAATAAAATTTTAAACAAACAATTACATATAGCACACACAACATTTACAAAAACAAATACACAATAAAAATATTAACAAAATTAATAACATACAAAGTATTATCACAAAAAACAAAACAATAAGTTGCTAATATAAAAGCGACAACAAAATAACAAAACTCCAAATAAATAAAGCACACAAACAATATACACACGCTTAAACATACATACCAGACCCAGCTTACAATTTTACAACAACAACACTACACACAAGATCACCACACATCATAGCGGGAAGAAGAACAAAGAAGAAATTGAAAAACACAAGAGAGTATTTGGTTTCTCTTGTGTAGGTTTGTACCCTACACCCAGCAAACAAGGTAAGTCTGTATTATTACAACTTACATTAAAATTATAATTTCCAATTTTTTGTGATAAATTTCGGCTTTATTTTTCAATCAATATTATATAAAAATATTTCAATACCCACCCATCAACCCAATTCAAAGTTTGTTCGAAATATTTTTGATATTGTTTTTAAAAAACAAATATTGCCTTTTAAGTTGTATAGCGTACACATATACACAAAAAATACCCTGTTGGAAAATTTGTCTGCTGGTACACATTTTTCTTTTGCTCAATAAAAGCATTAAAATTTTAGTTTATTCTAATAAACAAAAACATATTTATATTTTAATAAAATAAATTGTTTTATTTATTGCTTGTTAAAAAAAACCCGATCATGTCCGAATTAATATCTTTGGCCGCCGATTTAATGCGATATATCCAAATGGATTTAAAGTCATTTGATGACGATTATAGATCTACCCCAGAAAGTTTCCAATCCCTACCCGCTTTAAAATTTAAAAAGCGCGAATTAAGCGAATTATGGTCTAAAATTTACCGTAAATACACACAAATTAGGGAATCTTCTGATTTAATTGACCCAAAGAAGGCTGAAACCATAAATTTAACGGAAATTGCACAAAACGTTAGATCTGCTAAGAGTTTTTATAGAATATGTATGATCTCGATAGATGAATCGATTGATAAATTCAATAAGGCCAATGAAACCCGACCCTCTTTACCCGAACCCCCACGACCCGATAATTCCGTAGCATTTAATGTACCACCCTGTGATATGCCAACATTTAATGGAGATTTCAAATCTTGGCCCTCTTTTCGAGATCTTTTCAAAGCCATCTATGGAAACAATACCCGCATAAGTGAAGTTGAAAAACTCTTTTATCTTAAGCAAAAAACAAGCGGCGAAGCCAAAGAAATCGTTGACGATGCACCCTTAACGAATGAAGGCTTTCTCATTGCGTGGACCCAACTCGTCTCTCAATTTGAGAACAAACGAATGCAAATTAATGCGCAATTAAAAACCCTTTTTAATTTACCCTCAGTAAGCACCATGTGTAGTGCTTCTATAAGAATACTACAGAGAAAGATCAATTGCTGTATTGCAAATTTAAACTCATTAGAGATTGATACGGATAATTGGGATCCTATCTTTATATATCTCTGTTTAACGAAACTACCCAGGGAAACCAGAAGAGAATTTGAAAGAACTCTTCATGATTGCTCTGAAATGCCTTCTTGGACTGATCTAGATTTGTTTCTAACAAATACATTTAAAGAACTTATATCTGTCGATGATCTTCCAGATACTAGTTCATACCCTAACCCAAACCCAAAAACTAAACATAGATCAGAAAATACAAATCACAATCACAGAAATTACAATGTCAGTAGTGTTACCCATGAAAACGATACCCGTGACAAGATAAAGCCTCAACCCAAACAAAATCTCTCCTACCCTACCCAAACCCTACACACTAATAAGCCTAATGGCTCAATATGTACGCTTTGTAATGCTACACACACTTTGAGAGATTGTCCATCATTTATTTCAATGGAAGTAAATGACAGGATAAATTTTGTAAAAAACAGTGGATGTTGCTATAATTGTTTGGCTATATCTCATGGCGTCAAGGAATGCACTAGTTCATTCACTTGTAGATACTGTGGAGGTAAACATAACACATTCCTTCACAGACCCAATCAAAACACGAGTTCGAACCCTAACCCTACAGACGAACAGCCTTCGGTGTCATCTCAGAACTCTTCACAATCGTTTTCTACTCTGACCCATCATAGTGAAACATTATTGGACGATAGGAAGAAACTACTGGGAACAGCAGTTTTGAATATCGAAATTGATGATTCTCTATTACCCGCACGAGCTCTTATAGACCCAGCATCTGATTTCTCGTTTATTTCTGATCAGTTTAGACGTAGATTACGTTTACCCACCAAACCCATAAAAGCTGAAATATCAGGTTTGAACGAAGTTGTATCAGCTAGTTCAAACCAAATGTGTGAAGTTACTCTTAGGTCCAATACCCAAAAAGAGTTTAGTTTAGAAATCCAAGCGATAGTGATCGAAACGCTAACTAGAACATTACCCACCCAAAGCATAAACCCAAATGTCAAAAAAGATTTAAAAAATATTCAGTTAGCAGATCCAAGGTTTTACGAAAGTAGACCTATCGACCTTATAATAGGAAGTGATTTCTACCCACAGATTATAAAATCTGGTGTTAAGAATAATATTCTTAACACACTTTTAGCTCAAGATACCAAATTTGGTTGGATCTTGACAGGACCTGTTGAAGAGACTCACCATACTCGAACCCAACCCCAAACCCAAAGAGTAGTTTCATATTTCAGCTCAGTAACCCAAAATAAAAGTTCAACTCAAGAACGCAGTAAGTCTGTTGAAGAAACTAAATGTAAAGATATTTTCTCAAAAACAACCCAAAATATACCCGATGCGCGTTATCAAGAGCTTCGCACCCGTAAATTTAAGTTGAAAGAGAATAATGTCATAAAGAACTCAAAAACAATGGTAGAAGCTGATAACGTGCTTCAAGAATGTGTTGATCTATGTCACACGAAACCCACCCAATTCAAAAAAGATAGTTCTTCAACGACTTGGAATTGTCTACCCCATCATGCTGTTGCTACACCCGATCGTTTTATGACGAATTTTAGTTTCAATGTTTTGAGCGATACCTTGAACGATAACAGCTTAATTGACGCTTTGTACCCGAGTCCTACTCTAAAGAATGAATACCCCACAGAGTTAAATAAAGGATGTACTCCAGCCGATAGAAATGTGATCTGATGATAGAAACCCTAACCCAAATGTTACTCCTTCAGACCTACCCAATTGATACTCTAAGTCTGTCATGGCGGGGAGAATGTTCACACGGTGAACAAATGGTACCAAATTGATCATGGTATCGTCTATTCAATAAACACCCAATCTCTGAAGTATCTTAAATACAATTACCCTATACACTTTAAATTTTAGTTGAACATATAAAAATAATTGTTCTTTTCTTCACAGGTTGCCAGGCCCGGGAGAATGTTCACATCTGTGAACACATGTGCATGTCCAACCCTGCCCTCAAACACATCACACCCACATCAACTGCAACTAACTTCATGTGAGAGATGAAGTTTGCAATTCGCCCCACAAAAACAAACACAATCGATCAACCCTTTGATGCGAGTACGTGCGTGATCCGAATCTTTGAAGAAAAAGTGAAACCCGAATTATAAATATAATTTAAAACCTATAATAAAATTTATATTTACTTACCCTAAACCCTATATTTAAATTAAAACTTATACTTACCTTGAACCCAATACTTACCGTAAATTGTGAATTAAATTAATTACTTAAATACCTACATCCCAAAAATAGAATACATAAACATAATACATAAATGAGTTCAATAAACACCTAAGACATATTATAACGTTTTAATAAAAGTTAAAGTGTTGTTATTTACTTTATTTAATTATAAGGTCAAGTATTACCCAAACCCTAAAACCCGTTAAAACAAACATAAATAAACCTTAAAACTGAATCAAAAAAAAAACCTAAATAAATAAAAAAACTTAATTAAAATAAAACAAAAGAAAATTAAATTAAAGCTAAAACAAATAAAATTAAAGCTAAAATAAATAAAACTAAATAAAAAATAAAGAAACAGAAAAAAGACAATATTTAAAAATAAAACCACCACTTCCGCCAAATTCACCATCCGCCACATTATCGATTCCATCCGCATCCTTACACCAGTTACAACCACATTCCATATTCACATCAGTTCCATATATCCGTCAAAATTATTCATTCACATCCGCATAATCATCCGTCATCTACTAGTCATCCACATTTCAACAGTCGTCATCAATCTATTTTTCCACCAACCGCAATAGCCATCAGAAGTCCTCATCTTTTCATCCGCTAGTCATCAGCCATCCTTCTGATCTGTCTCCATCATCTCTAGTCATCCTTATTACCATCATCATCATTAGTGTTGTCATCCTCTTCAACATCATCCACCAAAGTCAGGGTCACTTCATCGTAGCCATCACATCCATAAGCTCAAGGTATCTGTAAAATAAAAATTTATGTATTTATAGTTATTTTAATATATTTAATCTATATTTTTTTTTTGGAAAAACGGTTAAAATTAGATTTAACTTTTTTATTACCTAAATAATTGATCCCTATAACAAAGTATTTGCGAGGGAAACTTAGGGCCATATAAAAGTGAGCTCATTTTGGTAGGGTCCCTTGGTGTATCGAAGCCACAAATTGGGCATATGAGGTCTAAAATAGACAAGAACATAAAAAATATATAACCTGAAAAGAAAGTAAAGAAAATGATATATATAATAAAAATATTTTACATAAAGGCATAAAATACATACTTACCTGAAATTACCTGTAGAGACTGAAAATTAAACATATATAACGTAAATTTTATTAATCCTGTAATAACTTACCTAAATAATAATATAATTGAATTTTAAATCAATTATTAAATGAGTTGTCAATAAAGAAATAATTTTTTATAATGTTTAAATTAAATTTTTTGAGTGTTATCATTTAATATGATTGGCTAAATAAAATATTAAACGGCGGTAAGTAGGGGAAATTTAGTTTGCAGGTATGGTTTGGGACGTCAAGAAGAGGGCGTCATGGCGAGGGTCAAACCTCGAGTGTGAGGGCAACACATTTGTGTATAGATATGACCGGTAGGGAGATGCAGCAATTACTTCGTGCCCCTAATTAGAAAAAAAACATACAATGCTGGTATGATTTTTTGTGTAAGTGTGTGTCTAAGGTCCAGATTGCCGTGTTCGCGTGCTTCTTGCCTACCCATAGTTCAAATCAAATAATAGCTTATTAAATGATTTAATAATTATTTTGTTTCCTTCTTGCGTTTGTTGTTTTAATTTAAATTATTTTTCAGTTTGAAGTTTTTTTCAAATGTTTGTAATTTATTTATTTTATTGGAAGGAAAATATTTGAAAATTATTTTATGATAATATCGTTTTCAATAATAATATATGATATCATAATCGCCCCCATAAGGTAATATCGATTTTGCTATCATATCGTTTTCTGGTTTATTGGGATATTATATGTATATTGTTATATTTGGTTTTTTTATACCCTACACCACCATAGTGGGGAGGGTATAATGCGTTTGTGCAGATGTTTGTAACGCCCAAAAATATTAGTCTAACACCTATTGTTTCTTTAGGGGTTAGAGAGAGATGGTGTTACTTACGCGGGAATTAGGAATTGGGTAAATAAGAAGAATTATGTTTTGGATAATCGTTATAATTCATATGTGTTTATTGAACTTTTAGGTAAGTATATAAGGTAAGTAAATATATTAAGTATTTAAGATATAACACAATTATTAGGTTATGGATTTATGTTAAGGTAAGTATTTTAGGGTTTTAGGATAAGTATTTATATTTCACTTAACACACTTTTAATTTTCCCAATATATGGGTATAAAATATTTTATTTTATTTATTGGGGTTTTGTCACTTACAGTGATTCACAAAACTTTTGGTACCCACCAACTTTAAATAGTTTTTGCATGAATTTGTTCATATATTAGACGAAACCATTTAAGTAATCTTTGTTAATTATTTCTTTGTATGTCCTTTATTAGATTATATACTCAAAAGATACATTTTTTTTCAAAAACTTACGAAATAAGCAAAAAAAAGTTAAAGATACTCCAAATGAACGCCGCAAAACTCATGGTACCTTTTCCTAATATATACATCTCTGCCAAAAATACATCTCTGATTCGTACGAAATTGAACCGTTATCCTACGCTTACATCATGATACATTGAGGCGAAGTCTTTTATTAAGTTAAAAAGTTAATTAACAGTGTTTGTGAGAAAAATCCTAGAAAAGAACTAACTATTGAACAACGAGAGATAATAATAAATTGCCACAAACAGGGTAAATCTTATAATGATATTGCAAAAATAATTGGAAGATCTAAATCAACTATTCAGAAAGTAATAAACCGATTCAAAAACGAGAAGAGAGTTGAGAATAAGCCCAGAAGTGGACGTCCTGCAAAACTAACTGAAAAAGAAAAACGGGCAGTTACTTCAATTATTAAAAGAAATCCATTTGAAAGGGCAACTAAAATAGCGTTGGATATTGAAAAGTCGTTCAACAAAAAAGTTTCTGCCGAAACAGTTCGCAGGGCTATTAAAAGTGCTGGATATCAATCACGAGTAGCTCGTAAAAAACCCCTTGTAAACGAAAAAAATCGAAAAAAAACGTTTACATTTTGCAAAAATTTATGTAAATAAAGAAATAGATTTTTGGGACAGCGTTATATTTTCAGATGAGTCAAAATACAATATATTTGGCTCTGATGGAAAGCCACGTGTATGGAAAAAAGCAGGGATGAACTCAATCCGAAGAATACATGCAAGACTGTGAAACATGGAGGCGGAAGCGTGATGGTATGGGGTTGTATGTCATCTGCAGGTGTAGGCAACATAGTTATAATCGATGAAATTATGACTAAAGAAGTTTATTTGGATATACTGAAAAATAATTTACACCAAAGTGCAGAAAACTGGGACTGCTTGACCGATTTTACTTTCAACAGGACAATGATCCCAAACACACTACTGGTATTGTCAAAATGTGGATCATTTACAATACTCCCCATATTCTTCAAACCCCTCCCCAAAGTCCTGACCACAATCCCATAGAACATCTATGGGACTATCTAGAAAAACAGATTAGAAAACATCAAATAAGTAACAAATCTGACTTGAAGGCAGCTCTCATTCAAGAATGGCAGAAAATTTCACCTGATTTGACCAGAAAGCTTGTTCATTCCATGCCAGACCGGTTAAAAGCAACAATACAACTAACAGGAAATCCTACAAAATATTAAACAAGTAAAAGTTTCAATATTTGGTAAAACAAATTTGTGTTACTTGTTTAAAGTTTTAGAAAGGTACAATGACTTTTGAGACTGAATTTTTGAAGTTATTTTATGTTTGATATAATGTTTATATATTTTTGTTAATACTGTTGAATTCTTTTGTGTTTTTGTTATGCATAATAGAAGAATGAATAAATATGTTAAGTTATTTTGTTTATTTGACCCAATTATTTTATATTTTAACAAGTTTTTAAATAAAAATTAGTGAGGTACCAAGAGTTTTGTGAGTCACTGTAAGTGATTTTAACTTTAAGCAGGCGCACTTGTTGTTCTTAAGGTTGATTATTAAGAAGTAAAAAATAAAAAACGAAAAACTGCAGCTGACGTTTATATGCAAATGAAGTTGGTTGCAGTTTGGTGTGGGTGTTGATTGACATCAAGGATGTACAATTATATGTGTTCACTGATGTGAACATTCTCCCGGGCCTGGCAACCTGTGAAGAAAAGGACAATTATTTTTATATGTTCAACTAAAAGTCACAGGGTATAGGGTAATAAATGTATATAGAATACTTCATTTGATGTTTATTGGGTCAAAGATCCCATGGCCAGCCAGCCAAGGGTGGAATCTTGTGCTATTAATGATCCACCATCGATGTGGATCACGTTGGGTTGCAAAATGTTTGTGTACAAATCTCCTCCTATCTCCATAGACACGCGTTTATTCGAATAAAACTCGGGGTCAGCAAACAATATGCGACAAACTTTGTTTTTAATGGTTTCATCCATTTGGTTTGGGTACGGAGTTTTCGGCAAATCTTTAACAACCTCCATACAAACTTCATACCGTAGGTTTGATGTAAGATTCGGTGTAATTAACACCTTTACATAAACCTGATTGTCCACTTTGAAGGGTGCTAGGGTACTGTCACACACAAATACGGATGCAATTCGGGATTTGGTCAAGCTTGGGTTCAATATTGCAATTGCGATCCGATTTCCTACCTGTACAACTACCGTAGGCACGAACGTTTTTGTCATCGACGTGGTTATAGGTGTGGTGACTTGGTTGACTAAAGATAGTCGTGGAGCTGGTATGGGTGGTGTGATTGGGCTTGATTGGGTAGGTGTGGTCGAACTTTCGGTGTTTAAATTTCTTAAAATTTGGTCTGGTCCATGTAACATAGTGTGATGTTTACCACCACACTGCTGACAACGAGTCCTATTTGTGCAATTGGCAATTAGGTGATTCCTTGCTAGGCAATTCACACAGTAGTGGAGTTTTACTGCGGTCTTATATTTTTGGGCCAAGTTCATTTTGGTGAATTTGTGACAGTTGGTCAACCTATGGTCAGCCTTACAAATACCGCAACCATAATGTTGTTTGGGTTTTGAGTGGTGGTTTTGGCTTCGGTTACCCTTGTTGTGAGAAGCATTTCTCTCTTGGGAGCGCTCATTGTGAAGACCAGAACGTCTAGAATTCGATCCTCGGTGATTGTTGGGTGCCATTCTGTATGAAAATGAAAAATGGGTTATGAAATGAAATATTATGAATGAGTTAGTGGGTTAGGGTGAAGGGTTAAATGATTCATAATAAATTTGGGTTAGTGTATGGGTTAGTTGAAATAATTAACGATATTCGGTAAGGGTTTGAGTAAAAGTATTAGACTAATTAGCGGGTAAAACAACAATTTTAGTAATTGGTCGGGTTAGAGTTCCAGTTGAAGTTTGTAAGTCAACTACTCTATTTCTACCATCAGAACCAGGGTATGTTTTGGTCACACGTCCAAGTAACCATTCATTGGGTGCTAAATTGTCTTGTCTAATTACTACAATATCATCTACTTCAACTTCTCGTGTAGGGTTTTTCCACTTATATCTTTTATGGAGCTCTTTAAGATATTCATCTTTCCATCTTTTACAAAAGTTGTGATGTTGTATCTTTAATTTTTGCCATCTGTTTGCCAGGGTTATATTATCACTGCTTGTATCGGGTTCTGCAGGGGTAAGTATGGGTGAGCCAATTAAAAAGTGTCCAGGGGTTAACGGGTTGAGATCTTGTGGGTTTTCACTTGACAGGCTTAAGGGTCTCGAGTTTATGCATCCTTCTATTCTGGCAAGGAGTGTAGCTAGCTCTTCAAATGTGTATTTAAGTGTGTTTATTTTTTTCAAATGTGCTTTAAAGCTTTTAACTCCTGCCTCCCATAAACCGCCCATGTGTGGTGCACTTGGGGGTATAGAATGCCATGTCAAATTCTGAAAACTGCTGGTAGATATAACAGATCCTTTCAATTGACTGATGAATTCCTGTCGCTCTTTCTTCAGCAGCTTGCTAGCTCCAATGAAATTTGTCCCATTGTCAGAGTAAATAGCGACAGGGCATCCCCGCCTCGAAAAAAATCGAGCGAAGGCTGCCATAAAGGCTTGGGTAGACAAATCAGATGTTGGCTCCAAGTGGATAGCTTTTGTTGCAAAGCAAACAAAAACACAAACGTAACCTTTCGTTATTTTACAAGTTCTGCCATTGTATGCTTTGACGTCAAATGGTCCTGCAAAATCTACTCCAACATTTGTAAAGGCTTTATCTATTTGGGTTCTTTCTGGTGGCAACGCCGCCATAAATTGGGTTGTTTGTCTATTCCTATATCTTATGCAGGGTGAGCATTTGTTAACAACACTACTAATCAGATTCTTAAGTTTCGGAATCCAATATCCTGATCGGATTATTCTCAACATAAGTTGATTTCTACCATGAAGGGTAACCAGATGGACGTGTTGTACTAGTAGTTTAGCAAATGTACTTTTATAGGGTAATAATATTGGGTGTCTTTCGGAATAGGACAAACTGTTTGAATTTGCTAGTCGACCATTGCACGCATTATCTTTGTAGAATCTATAAATGGCGTTAGGGTAAGCAGGTTACTTTTGTTGGGTATAGGGTATTTTCTCTTCAAACAGTTATATTCGTTATTAAAATATTCTGTCTGACAAAGAATGATAAGTCTATCACGTGTAGATTTGATCTTTGAATGATAAGTCTATCACGTGTAGATTTGATCTCTGACGCATCAAGTTCAATACTTGGGTGGGTTATTAACAAACGTAGTCTATCATTGACTAGTTGTGGGTTATTTCGATCAAGAATAACTCTATCATTTCGAATTGTATTTCTTCGGGTATATGATGCGCGATTACAAAATCGATAGACATATGTCATTACTCTAAGAGCTTTTGACAATTTTGAAAATCTTGATAATATATCTGGGTTTTCAGTATTCGTATTATCCAAGGAAGGGTGGGTATTAACTGTCGTAGTAAACGACTCACTAACTTTAGCTTCAACTTGAGTTATATAGGGTTTATTTGTTGTCGGCCATTGTGAGACAGATCCTTTCAACCATGAAGGACCATTCCACCATAATTTGTCTTCTTTCAACTCATCGGCGTTACATACTCTGCTAGCGACATCAGCTGGATTATCGTGTGAGGCAACATTATTCCAGTTGTCCACACCTACTGTTTCCAAAATTGTAGAGACTCGGTTTGCTACAAACGTGTTCCATGAGTTGGGTTGTTTGCTGAGCCAGGCCAGTCATATTGATGAGTCAGTCCTGAAATATATTTGATGTTGTGGTAAGTTGAGTTGATTTATTAAGTTGTGTGTCATATTAGCCAACAACACTGCACCACAAAGTTCTAGTTTCGGTAACGAAATAACTTTGATTGGGACAATTCTCGTCTTAGCGAAGAGTAGGGTTACGGAATTAGTCCGTCTATGGGTGTGACTCGTGCATAAAGAACTGCAGAGTAGGCTTTTTCAGAAGCATCTGAAAAACCATGAAACTCAATTTTAGCTGAGGGTGAAAAATTAATCCGTCTTGGAATACGAATTTTATTAATATTGTCATAGAACTGCAAAAACTTTTGCCATTTTATAAGGGTGAGTGGTGTAAGAATTCATCCCAAGCTGTATTATCTTGCCATATTTGTTGCATAATAATCTTGGCAGATATAATAATTGGCGCTAACCAACCAGCTGGGTCAAATAGACGAGCGATATCTGATAAAACAGTTCGCTTTGTATATGCTGATTTCCTTTCAATTAAGGGTAAATTAAAGAAAAACGTATCTTCTTTCGCATTCCATCGAATGCCTAACGTTTTAGCATTATTTGATTCGGGTAGGGTGAGTAGATCAACATCGAGTAGATGTCTTTCGGGTAAATTTTGTAATAATTCCTTTGTATTGGAAATCCACTTTCTTAAAGGAAAACCAGCAGAGTCAAGAGCTGCGATCAATTGAGTTTGAGCTTCTCTAGCTTCCTCAATAGTATGACCGCCAGCTAAGACATCGTCTACTTACATGTTATTTCTCAATACTTGTGAAGCGATTGGGTGGGTATTTTGAATGTCTTTAGCTAATTCGTGTAGGGTTCTGGTAGCTAAATAAGGGGCACAATTGACACCAAATGTGACTGTTTGCAGTTCGTAATCTTGTATGGGTTCATTGACACTTTTATGGAATAGTATTCTCTGAAAGGGTGTGTGTATTGGGTTTAATAAAATTTGCATGTACATTTTGGTTATGTCGGCATTAAAAACTATTCTATAAAAGCGCCATTTCAAGACTAGTACAACTAAATCTTGTTGTAGGGTAGGACCAACGTGTAGGGCATCATTTAAACTATTGCTGTTCGATGTTTTGCTAGAAGCATTAAACACAACTCGAACCTTTGTCGTAACACGATCAAGTTTAACAACAGCATGATGGGGTAGTAATAATAGGTATTTGAAGACGTGTTTGGGTTATATTTAACGGGTTTCATATGACTTAAGTCAATATATTCTTGTAGCACGTTATCATATTCTAGTTTCTTCATAAGGTTCTTCTCATTTCTCAAAAATTGAGCCATTGCTACATGACGTGAATTTCCCAACTCGACTGGGGGGTACCGAAATGGAAGATTAACCTGATAACGGCCACTGGGTAAACGACGGGTAGTTGTCGTGTAATTTTCTTCACAAGAAGTTTCTTCTTCAGATATATTGGGTTTTGTGGGTATATCTTCAATTTCCCAGAACTTGGTCAAAAACTTGTCCAACTTGACAGAACTGAAGTATGAGACAATGGGTTGAGTGTTGTGTGAATTCTGAACAGGTCCTGTTAAAATCCATCCAAACTCAGTTTCTTGAGCTACTAATGTATCAAGAAAATCTTTCTTAACACCTGATTTTAAAACTTGAGGGTAGAATTCGCTGCCTATAATGAAATCGATTGGTCGACTTTCATAGAATTTCTGGTCAGCTAATTGAATATTTACCAAGTCTTTATTAAGGGTGGGGTTCAAGTTTTGGGTGGGTAAGTTTTTTGTAAGGGTTTTTACGACAATTGCTTGGATGTTCAATTTAAATTTATCTTGGGTGTTTGATCTTAATAAAACTTCACAAAGTGTATTTGATCTTGCTGAAACTACTTCATTTATTCCAGAAATTTCAGCGACAATTGGGGTAGTGGGTGTAGTTTACGTCCGAGTTTATCGGAAACGAATGAAAAGTCTGAAGCCGGGTCAATAAGAGCTCTTACAGGGAATAATTCTCCCTGGACTTCAACATTAAGGACTGCTGTTCCTAATAACTTTGTTCTGTCATCTAATATGGGTTTGTTTGATTGAGTATGCGTCGAGAAAGACTACTGTGTTTCGGGATGTTGACGGTTGACATGAGCAATATCTAAACAATTGTAACATATTCCATTCTTTTTTACAAATTCTATCCTCTCGTTTACTCCTAAGGACGTAAACGATGAACATTCTCTTAAGGTATGACTATTTTTGCATAGTTTGCAAATACACCCATCGGGTTTATTTTGGGTGTTTAGGGTATTTGGGTTATTTTGGATTGGGTTTGAGAATTTTCGTTCACGAGGGTTATTTTTTGGGTGAGTATCATTTTTCGAATGTGTTACAGTGTGAAAAGCTTTGCCTCTTCTGTCAAATTGATTTTTGTTTTCATGAAACTGGGTTTTGGGTGTGTGTTAGGGTTAGAATTCGAATCTAGAAAGACGTTAACTGATGTCAGTTCCTTAAGAGTGTTTGTTAAAAACACATCTAAGTCAGTCCAGGAAGGCATTTCTGCACAATCTGGAAGAGATTTCTCAAATTCTCTTCGGGTTTCTCTGGGTAATTTTGAAGAACATAGATATACTAAGATAGGATCCCACTGATCTGTATCTATATCTAAAGAGTTCAGATTCGAAATACAGCAATTTATCTTTCTCTGAAGCTTTCTTATAGAAGCACTACATGTGGTGCTTACTAAGGGTAAATTGAATAGGGTTTTTAGTTGCGCGTTAATCTGCATTCTACGATTTTCAAACTGAGCAGTTAACTGATTCCACGCAGCAAGAAAGCCATCATTAGTTAGGGGAGCATTGTCTACTATTTCTTTGGCTTCGCCGCCTGTTTTCTGTTTGAGATAAAACAGTTTTTCAACTCCGCTTAGACGAGTATTATTGCCATAAATGGCCTTAAAAAGATATCTGAAGGAAGCCCAGCATTTGAAATCTCCGGTGAATGTTGGCATATCGCAAGGGGGTACATTGAAGGCTACGGAATTGTTGTCTTGTGGGGGTTCGGGTAAAGAGGGTCGGGATTCATTGGCCTTAGTGATTTCCTTGTAGATTCCCTAATTTGAGTAAACTTGCGATCAATTTTTGCCCATAATTCACCTAATTCTCGTTTTTTGAAATTTTAGAGCGGGTAGAGATTTGAAGCTTTCGCGGGAAGAACGATAATCTTCATCAAATGATTTTAAATCAATTTGAATATATCTCATTATATCTGAAGCCAAAGATTCTAGATTAGACATTTTGATTTAAATTGAAATAATTTCAGAAATAAAAACTTTATTTAAAAAAAAAATTAAAGAGAAAAAGTGTGAGTTTTTAGGCTTTTAATAATACAAAATAAAATTTGCACCAGAAGAAAAAATTTCCAATTGGGTACTTTAATGTTAATATTTGCGCTATATTACTTAAACGCAATATAAGTTCCTTAGAAACAATATAACAATATATTTTCACAATTCTATCAAAAGGGGTGGGTGGGTTCAGTAGAAAATATTTTTTTATTATATTGTTGAAAATTAAGGAAGCATTTTGCCCAAAATAAATTGGAAATTTTATAAATATTTTGTAAGTTGTAAAAAGTTCAACTCACCTGGTTTGCTGGGGGTAGGGTGTACAAACCTTCACAAAAAAAATCTCTTGTGTTTTTCTCTTCTTTGTGTCGTATTCCCGCTATGATATGTGTTGATTTTGTGGGTAGTGTTGTTGTTGTAAATCTGTTACAGTCGCTGTAAGTAACTTGTGTGTGTATATATTTTCTGTGTTTTATTTTGTTTGTTGGATTTTGTATGTAAATATTTTGATGTTTTGAAAATACAGATTAGTGATTGTTTTATTTAACGTTTGTAGTTATATTTATATTAACTTTAATAAATTTGTGTAAAAAATTAAATAATTATCATTAATAATGAATGTTTGTATTGTTTATATGTATAATTTGTTTAAAAAATATATATAAGAACAAATTTAATAAATGTTTGGGTAAATGTGTTGAAAACTGTTTTGTGTTTCACTGTATTTTTGGTGTATTTTTTTTGTGAAAAATATTTGTTTTTATTTTAATTTGTGTTTTCACTGTTTTTATGTTGTTTGTAACTTTTGGGTTTTATTTTGTTAATTTTAAATTCGTGTAAATTTTGTTTGTTGTAAATTTTTTTTTTTTCGTTTATAGCTAACTTTGTGTTGTTCTTTTTTAAATTTTTTATTTAGATTTTTGCTTTTACATAAGTTTTGTTTTTAATAATTTTGTTTCGCTTTAAGCTTTTATTTTATTTGTAATTTAACAATAGTTTTAAGTATTTATTATTTTTAATTTATAAGGTTTTTATAATTTAAAATTTTTGCACACACTTCTTTAGATTACTTTATCTAACACTTCACACACTTCTTTTGATTTTTTGCGTTTCTTTTTTCAATTTGTGGACTGTATACTTTTTTATCGGTTCGTGAGGACCATGTTTCTTTAGGGGTTAGAGAGAGATAGAGAGATGGTGTTACTTACGCGGGAATTAGGAATTGGGTAAATAAGAAGAATTATGTTTTGGATAATCGTTATAATTCATATGTGTTTATTGAACTTTTAGGTAAGTATATAAGGTAAGTAAATATATTAAGTATTTAAGATATAACACAATTATTAGGTTATGGATTTATGTTAAGGTAAGTATTTTAGGGTTTTAGGATAAGTATTTATATTTCACTTAACACACTTTTATATATATATGTATTTTAATTTTCCAAATATATGGGTATAAAATATTTTATTTTATTCATTGGGGTTTTGTCACTTAAGTGATTTTAACTTTAAGCAGGCGCACTTTTTGTTCTTAAGGTTGATTATTAAGAAGTAAAAAATAAAAAACGAAAAACTGCAGCTGACGTTTATATGCACGACGTTTATATTGTCCATCAGGGATGGACAATTATATGTGTTCACTGATGTGAACACATACCTTAAAGTATACCGATCGACTTAGAATCACTTTCTGTATGTAAACCTTGTTCGCAGAGTACAGGTCGCAATTTTGAAGATATTTCGATGAAATTTGGTACATATTATTTTTTCGGCTCAAAGATCAAGCCTATTGAAACTGGCTGAAATCGGTCCATTATTTCACCTAGCCCCCATACAAATGTCCTTCGGAAATTGGACTTTATTGGTCATAAATGTTTAATTTATATGTATATGTATCTCCACAAATTCCGCTCCAAATAAGTTTTATATACACAAAATTCATGTCACCAAATTTTGTTACGATCGGTCCTTAATTAGTCATAGCTCCCATATAGACCCGCTTCCGAAAATCACTTCAACGTGCATTAATCGCTTAAAAATGTTGGTATACTCACAAAATTCAACATAGTAAACTTTCATGTAGACATAAGTCACACGACCTGGAAGGAATGCAAATGAAACTTCTAAAGTAAACAACGAGAAACTTCTTGCTGAAGTTAAAGAAGAAAATAAAATAATGGAAATGAAATTTGAAGAAACTTCTAGAGCGACAGACGAGAAGCTTCAGCAAATATCGGAAGTTATAAACAGCAGAGTGGATGGCATTGAGAAAAAGGTGTCCGACTTAGAAAGCTGTTTAGAAATACAAGCCATAGACGTCAATAAAAAACTCTCCGACTTAGAGATTGGTGTCGACAATAAACTGCTCGATCTGGAAATGAAAATTAATAATCTTCAATGCCAAGACGGACCGGTGCGAGTTATTTCAGAAACATCGAGTAGAATAAAGGCTCCTAGTTTTGATGGCACCACACCATTTAATGTGTTTAAGTTCCAGTTCGATACGGTTGCCATTAGAAACAAGTGGAAAGACGAAGAAAAAGCCATCGAATTGATTTTGGCCTTAAAAGGAAATGCAGCGATAGTTCTTGAAATTGTTATGATGACATAATGGAGGCGCTACAACGTAAGTACGGTGGCGAACATAAAAAAGAATTATACCGAATAGAATTGCGTGGTAGAGTGCAGAATTCCAATGAGACGCTACAAGATTTTGCGATGGAAATCGAGCGTTTGCTACAGCTAATTTATCCAGGGGAGAACCATCCGATTTTGGAGCATTTGAAGATAGAGGCATTTCAAAGCCCAGTCTAACATCAGAACAGATTTAGTAAAGAAGTCGATGGAACCAATTTGCAATGTAAGTCTACGCACCGCTACTGGAGAGCCTGCCGCTGTCCATGGTAAAGTTAATGTGAAACTAACTATTGGTGGTATTAGCGTAAATCATGTCTTTGTTGTTGCCGATATTGTGGACGAAGTAATCATTGGTGCAGACTTCATGATTAGTCACAGCATTACTTTGGATATGGGACAAAAAGTCATGAATTGGCGGAATGTTAAAATACCCCTTGACGTCGGATATGAGAGCAAGTCTCAAGTAAGAAAGTTAGTTTTTGTTGAGCACAAAAGGTTGCCACCGCAGTCAGAGGATTTGGTATGGGCCCGTGAGGAAGTGGAGGATTGTATAGACAATGGTTTGTTGGTGCTGGAACCAGCAGAAGTGAAAAGTGGCCATGTAACAATGAAGGCCCCCTTTGAACAGTGCAACGGCGGAATGGTTCCTGTTGGATTGCTTAGTCTGTCCCGCAGTGAAAAGATCGGTGGCATGTCACAGTGTTCATTGACATAATGTCCATGGACATTATGACACCCCATAAAGTGACATTATGTCCATGGACATTATGTCATTTCGGTAGTGTCATAATGTCCATGGACAATATGTCACTTTGCTTATGGATATTATGACACTTTTGAAAGTGTCATAAGGTCCAAATTTTGTTTAAAAAAAATAATTTTTATAAAATTGTTTATCCCAGTAACAGTTTATATTTTCATATATTAGAAAACTTCATGTAGCGAAGCCACCTGCCGCGTTCCATGGAGGAGAAAGCCTCTAAAAGCGGCTGCAGGCCGCCAATAAGAAATACCTTTTTCTGCGATACCGAATAGTTGCTCGCCATGCTACTGAGTGCATAAAATATTTATATTTTATATTACCCATTTTAATACTTCTACTTTTTTAAACTTTAAATTTGTGACGTCTGAACTCCATTAAATTCAGATAACATATAACTAAAAATCGCAGCTATCGTCTTATTACTACTTTAAATTTACAACGGTAAATTCTATAGAAGTTAAATTAAAACATAAATACTTAAATTATTTTTTAAATATCATGGACATTATGTCACTCCAAAAGTGTCATTATGTCCATGGACTTTACGACACTTTACACATGGACATTATGACACTACCAAATTGACATAATGTCCATGGACATAATGTCATCTTTTGGAGTGACATAATGTCAATGGACACTGTGACATGCCACCGAAAAAATCATCAGACCGGGTTCCAAGATGGATGAAGGTGCTTCAGCAGAAAAAGAAATGCATGAACTCGTTCGGAGACGAATTAGAATGACAAATGACCAAATGAAAACCAGATATAGCTCACAACGTAATAAGGGTTTGTCATCCAAATTAAGGAATCACTGCAAAGGATCACATAGGGCAGTTAAGAAATTGGACGACATGGTTTATAGAATACGGAAATGTGGAAGACCTATATCGGGAATTAAGGTTGAACATCTGAAACGACTAGCTCCCTATGGGAGGTTGCAGTCGTTAGTCAGTTTATCAGAGACGCTTTTCGAATAAACATCAACTGAGTGCCGTAAAGTGTGTTGTGTTTTTCAAGTAAATTCGTGTACATTATAAATTGTGTCTGTATTTCTGCGAATTTACAAACGTGTATAAAAAACATTGAGTGACTATTCAATTCTGTTGTTGTTGTACATTTTAAATAAATAAAGAGTTGTTACAATTTAAACTACTAAACGGCTTTTATTTCCAATCAGAAGTATCCGGTTTATTTAAAGGAAATAAACCAGCGTTTTGAAAAGGTTAAAACGTAAAAATATTGTAGTATTGCTAATTGGGCCTTAATAGGCTTACGGCATTTTTTTGAAATAAATAAATAAAATATTTTTTTTATTTATGGAGATAGGCTATATTTTTCAAATATGTTAAAGGTAAATGGTATTTTCAGGAAAATTATAAACACATTTCATCTTTAAACATTTCTATACAAAATTTTGATTTTTGAAATTGAGTTGAAGAAAAATAGGGTTTTTGACACCAACATTCTTCTGTGCGCCGTTCCATACATTGGAATTGTATTCCATTATGGGTCGGATATATATAGATGATGTAAATAGTGAGGAAATCAAATGGAGTGAAATAATTGCTACTTTTTGCAAATGTTTAAAATTAAACATAAAGCAAATTATATCGTAAAGCTAAGATGTCAAGCAATAATTATGTGCAGAAATTGTAGTTATTGTATCAACAGAAGTGTTCGAAAATGGCAACAGAACACACTACATTCGACTTTAAAGATTTGGGGAGTTAAAATTATAACATATTCAAGGGCGTATTTTTAATATTTAATATTTTTTTTTTTGGCCAGAATTAAAGTTTAACTTATAATCTAAAATATATATCAAAACTAGCGGCCTTTTCGTGCCTATAAAAAATGGCATGCAAAAATGTTGAGCATCTCAGAAATTAAAAAAAAATTATCAACTTTCTTGATTTTAGTTGATTTTCATTGCTTATAAAAATGTATACCAATGTGGAAAGAAAATTTTGTTCTTAACAATACATAGTTTTAATTTTTTCAAATCGGATGAAATTTTCATTAAAACCTTTTATAGTATTTTCTCGCCAGCGCATATGAATAAAAAAAACAAAAAACTCTAAAAAAAATATTTGTACAGTTTTTTTTTTTAAATATTTAGGCCCTAATTTTATAAAACGCAACGCCTCCATTTTCTTTGCGTTGCATTAAATTACTGTTTGCAAATCACTGCGTTCAAGCATGTGACTGCTCGCGTTGTAACATCTGATTGTTAAGTTATTGTGATTGCAGTTGTTTGAAATTGTATATTTTATACAACGCAACGCTTACTTTTTTTGTCACTTTGACTGTCAAATTTAACGCTTAAATTTTCTTGGCGTTAGTTTAAAAAGTGGTCAAATATTCTTTAAAAAAATAACAAATATTTAAACATTTTTAAATATAATTGTTTCTGAAATAAACATACTTATGTAACTACTTTAGGTTTGGACTAGCATCAAATGTCTGCCCAGTACCGCAATTCTTTAAGTTTTTATATATTCCTACCGATGTCGTTAAGTAACGAAAAATATCGGTTGCTCTAACGAATTTAATATTCAGTATTTGAAGTTAACGATTTCTCTCGGTAATACATATTAACGACGAATATAGTTAAAAATATAAATTTCATTATTTTTGAAATTAAAAAAATCATTTTTATTTATTAAAATGTTCACTGTATTTTCGTGTTGGTAGATAAAATTGTAGTCGTGTGAATAAATAATCGCATTTATATTTAAAAATCAAACACCAGTAGTGCGATTCACTAACTTTTAACGAACCGACAATCGTAATGTTTATCGACATAAATAATCGCTTGCAGTAACGATAGTGTGATTCAGTAATTTATTTTTAACGATTGTTGAAGATATAACATCTCTGTCTACAAAATATCAAAATAAGCGAAAAGTAGAAAACCATTATTTGACACATAATGAAATAATTAACCAGTGGTGTAGTGAGTACAACGTTGAATAGCAATCGGAAGGTTGTTGGTTCGACACTTGGCTGCGACTTTCATTTTTTTATTTATTTCTTTTTTAAAAATACATAATTTTATAAATAATTCTACTAACAAAACAACTTATTTCCTGCCAAAATGTAAAGGATTACTTTTGGGACATCGCGAACAAAAATAAGTACTTGAATAATTAGTAGTACTATAATCGTCAAATTCCCATATTTTTTATATTTTATTGTAAATATTAATAAGTTAAGTAAACAAAAATGTGTTTCCATTATTTTTACGATAGTTCCAGCTACAAAAGATGATGATGACGAAGAAAAAATTGCAAATACACTTTATCGATTAAATAAACACAACTTAAATTATTGTCGCTAACATAACGAAAGAAAAACTGCATAAAGTAACAGCTGACTTCAACCGACAGCGAATGTCGTTAAAAATGTTACTGAATAGCAAATTCGATAAATTTTCGTTATATTTATTTTAACGATACGATTATCGTTATAAAAGTTAGTGAATCGCAGTACAGCTCCCCCAAATACATATATTCGCGAAACCTACTGAAAACAGAAGAACAAGAGTTTTTTTTTTCTAAAAATCAAAGTAACCCAGTGTAATCCATATGTCTATGCCACCAGAAATGATCATTGATTCAGAATTTAGATATTTGTTGTTATAAGCGCCGTCGAAAAATTTGGATGAATTTCCTTCTAAGAAAACGGTCTTAAAAACGATTTTTTAGCTTTTATATAAGTTTATACTCGTATCACATCGCTAAATAAATTGCTCACTAGGAAATTTGAATATAGGGATAAACATTATACAATCCAGAAATGTGTTAAATAAGGATATTATGCCCCATATAAAAGTTGTTCTTAAAATTCGAATACTATTTTTTAAAAGCAAATGATAATTAAGGCAAGTTAATTTGTATATTTAAAACTCAAATCAGTCTGTATCTAACGAACACAAAAAGGTTGACCAATCGTACTTTCAAAGAACGGCTTATTTCAAATATTTATGTTACAAAACTAACTTCTTAACAATTATCGTTATGGCTTAACTAGAACATTTTATTTGTTGTTAATCTGACAAATGTCGTTATTTACCGACTATTTTTAACGAAAATAATCCGTATAATTCAATTCGGAGTATCTCTTAACCATAAGTATTGTTAACTTATGAATTTTAATAACTTAACGACAAAATTTTGTTGTTAAAAAGTTACAGAATTTCGGTACTGAGCATCACAAGTATCGTTCTCTACCCCAGCAGAAAACTTCACTTTTATGTTTTTAATATTTATTTTGTTATATTTTTGTGTCTGCTTTGGACAAATATTTTATGGATTCAAAAATAAATAAACGCCATACAGCTGTTTGGCTTACAGCATTGCCAACACGATATAAGTACATCTTTTTGTATGTTTTTATTTTAAATTTTAGTATCAACTTATACAATGGCAACCACGGCTACGTAGAGATTTGACAATAGAAGTGACATCGTAATATTTCGGCGTTGACTAAACGCAATGCCGTAGTGATTTATAAAATTTTATATTTTTTGTTACGCGTTCACAACAGCGTTGGTGAAGCGTTTAACGCAAGTGATTTACAAAATTAGGGCCTTAATAACATTTATAATACAAAAAAATAGGTTTTCATAGAAAAAAAGTAAAATAACTATTGTCGAATTTGAAAAATTACGAAAAAAAAAGTTAAAAAAAAATGCGAAACTTTTTATAAAAACTTACATCATTTCTAATATACTTTTTATTCATACATTTTATGAAAGATTAATTCATTGCCTACATAACTCAAAATTTTGAGGACGTTCAAAATCTTTGAAATCGGTTTTAAACTTTAAACTTCGAAAGCATTTTTTTTAGTATGTTATATTTGATACAAATATAACATACTAAAAAATTTTTTTTTCAATTAAATTTTTGCAAAATTTCGTGTTTGAATTTACAAATATATTTTGTCTGATTGGGTGAATTTCTAGATTGAATCAGAAATTTAATTCTTTCTGTGTTGAACAATAACTAACTCAAAACTTTGTGTACATATAATGTGACATATACGATGATGGGTCAATAAGTCCGGGATTTTTTGAATTTCCCAGACTACCTCGTGACTTGAGGAGAAATTGGAAAAAACATCACTCAAATAAAGGCTAAGCTTCAAAAATACTAAGGTCATTCTGCACCATCAATTTCAATGGTAAAAAAGTGGTTTAGATCAAGGTGTACTTATTAGCCCAGCTGATCATCAGCTGTTTTATCCAAATTGTCAAAATTTATATTTGTGTTGGTGCGCGCCATAATATGTTTGTGTTTGTATTTGTGTGTTTTTAATGCGTCCACTATTTTCTGTTGTTTTATATTCAATTTCTTCTGTTTCTCCACGCGTTTGAACTCATCATCAAATATTTTAACATCCTCCACATGAATTGAAGCTATACAAATATATATTACACTAGTTTTTTGTTAAATTCCACTTCAATATTGAATTCGCCTAACTTGTGTTTTTTGACATTGGGAAAAAAGCAAAAACAAAATGTAGGTTGTTTTTGTATTGTTGTAGGGACGCGTACACCTTATATGAATTCTTCTTGGTTTAGATTTCGTTATGGCCGTACAATCACGGAAGATTTTTTTTTTTTTTTTTTTTTTTTTTTTTTACGTGATAATTTTTTTTCAGTATCTTTTTTCTTTATTGAATCTTTCTTTTTAGAAATTTACAAATAAGTATTCAAATCTTAACCTAAACTAAAACTAAAGTTGTTATTGCCGCTGCAATATCCAACATGAGTGCTCGATGATTATCTGGCCAGATCCAGTGTTTCCAATCGCCTCAGTCGTCTATGACCCTCAAATGACAGCAACTCCCTGGCGAGGGGGTTTGGATGATCCATTAGTTTTGAAATGTATTTTAGACTGGAGAGTTTGATCTCCTCGCGTATTATGGGGACATTGAGATCCCTATGGATATTACTATTGCGAATGTACCATGGGGCACCTGTTATTGTCCTTAACAGTGCTGACTGCTTTCTTTGCAATTTTTCAACGTTAGATGAGGAGGCTGTTCCCCATAGCTGAATGCCGTATAGCCATATCGGTTTTATAATTGTTTTGTACAAAAGCACTTTGTATTCCAAGTCTAGAGCAGACCGTGGGCCAATTAACCAGTACAGTTGGACTGACTTTAATTTTATTTGCGTAACCTTGGCTTCAATATGGTGGGACCATGTTAAACGGCGATCAAGATGGATACCGAGATATCGCACATGGCTCTGTTCTGGGATTTTGATATTATTTATCTGTATGGAAGGGCAACTTTCTCGTCTTAAAGTAAATGTAACGTGAATACATTTTGTTGCATTGACCTTAATTTTCCATTTGTCCAGCCATTTTTCCAAATCGCCGATGTGAGACTGGAGTTGTTCAGAAGCTATTACGGGATTTTCATGTGTACTTAAAAAAGCGGTATCATCCGCAAATGTAGATGTGTGAGTCAGTGCGCTCGTGGGCATATCTGCAGTATATAAAATATATAGGAACGGCCCTAGAATACTTCCCTGTGGTACACCAGCGGATATTTTTCGACGTGTTGAGATCACATCCTTTGATCTGATTTGGAAAGATCTTTCTTGTATGTAATTTTTAAGCAGTTTATGTACGTTCGCAGGTAGTAATCTAGTAATTTTGTGTATTAGTCCATCGTGCCAGACTTTATCGAAGGCTTGAGATATGTCAATAAATAATGCGGAACAATACTGCTTGCTCTCGAAGGTTTTCCGAATAAGTGTAGTTATCCGATGTACCTGTTCGATAGTACTATGTTTCCTTCTGAAACCAAATTGATGGTCAGGAATAATGCAATTTTCGTCAAGGTGCACTATAAGTCTCTCAAGTAACAACTTTTCAAAAAGTTTTGAGAATATTGACAATAGGCTAATGGGACGGTATGATGTCACTTGAGTGACATCTTTTCCCGGTTTCGGTATCATAACTATATCAGATATTTTCCATGAGGATGGGAAATATCCAATACGTAGTATTGAGTTAAATATGAACAAAATAATTCTCAGTGCTGAGTTGGGCAGATTACTTATCATCGTGGTAGTAATTTTATCTATACCAGGTGATTTTCCAGCCTTAAGACCTTTGACCGTCGTCCTCACGGCAGAGAACCGGAATTTTAGTGGGGCTGGCACCACATTATTTATGACATTATCTCTAATATATGAATTTGTATCATTTGGGGTAAATACATTCTCCAAGTGATTGGCAAATGCTTCGATTTTTTCTGAAGTATTTTTTGCCCATTCTCCGTTCTGAAGGCGTATGGGCGACTCATATACAATAGGGCATTGCATATTTTTCACAGCTTTCCAGAGACTATATTCTGTGTTCTTAGTAGGGTCTAAGTTTCTAAGATAATTTCTCAGGTTAGATTCTTTATTAATCTTTAAGGCGACGTGAAGTCTTCTTTGGCACTGATTAAGTTTAGCCTTTACGTTCGGAGATCGCGATTGTTGCCATTGACGTCTGAGGGTTCTCTTTTCTTTGATAAGAGAATCAATGTTTTTAGGACATTTTGAATGTCTGTAATTCCCCAGGGTGACTGGGGGCGTGGACACTTTAACGGCGTTTGTTAAAATGTCTGTAAATATATCGACAGCGGATTGTATCTCATACTCATTTTTCAATGAGATGTTTTGTGGCAAGTGTGAGCTAACATACATTTTATACTTTAACCAGTTCGTTTTCTTGTTAGGGAAACAAGAGTAAGAGTTTTCCAATTTACTTGGAACTGCTAATAACGTTAAAACTGTAGGCGAGTGGTCTGACGAGAGGTCCAGCGAAGGGATCACTGAAATAAATTCTCTTTTTATATTCTTGATTACAGCGAAGTCAATTAGATCGGGAATCTTATTGAGGTCTGTAGGCCAATAAGTAGGTTGGCCACTAGATATGGCATCTAGTCTGTTAGACGATATTGCTTCTAACAGTTGCCTCCCTCTAGGAGTAATAAGGCGAGAGCCCCAAAATGTATGTTTTGCATTGTAATCACCAGCTGCTATAAATCTTGGACCTAGAGTCCTAAAATATTCGAGAAACTGCTCTCGATTAATATTATACCTAGGAGGACAATATATTGAAGATATTGTAACTCTACCATCAGGTATATTTATAGATGTGGCCTGGATGTGATCCGTTTTATATTCTGGCATTGGGAAATGCCTAATATCCTTTCTCACTAATATAGCTGTTCCACCACAAGCTCTACCACTTGGATGTTTTGTGTCATAAGTATAGTATCCGTTAATTCTGAAACAGTTCTTTATGGTAAAGTGTGTTTCATAAACGAGTAGTACATCAATTTCCTGAAGGTGGAGAAATTGTTGTACATCATTCTTATGTTGGCTAAGGCCGTTAGCATTCCAAAAACAAATTCTTAGAAAATTCATTTTTTATTTAGCAGGATCTGCATGAGCATGCTTTGATTCTGCATCAATTGTTGAAACATATTTTGCATGTTCGTCATGAAACTGTTCATGGTTTGAATTAGATTCTCAATAGAGCTTTGAGAGTTATTGTCGGGTACTGGTACACCCTCTTTTAATGCATGTGCATATGAAAATAATGGGGAATTATTTCCATTGCTTCTTTTCATTTGGGTAACTGAACCCTCATTTGTCGTATTGGCATACGATTTGTTTTGATAATTATCATTTACTAGCTGACCCGGTGCGCTTCGCCACCCCAATTAGAAGAAATAAATAGTACTATCAAGTCTCACTTTGTGAATCTAATTGTAAATGTCTAATTTCATATTTCCATTATTATAGAAAATGCAAAATGTGTTCCTAATTTTAAATTTTTATGTTTATTATTATAAAATATTCAAAAAGTACCATTGCAATAAGGAAATAGTACCATTGATTATCACTTTTAAATTCGCATTCACTAAACCATAACCCGTCAAGCTTGAATTTTAGATTTGTATATCATTTCCTATATTATCAACTAATTTTGTTTCTATAATACTTAAGATTTAATAAATTATCACAAAACCGAAACCGATCGGTTTTTAATTTTTTAAAACCGAAACCGCGGTTTTGAAATTCTTCGATTTTTTGGAAAGTCTAGGTCCATTATTATAGGAAATTCAAAAAAGTACCATTAGAATATATAAAAAGTACCAAAAATCCCCCACTTGTGGTTTCCCACTCACTCGGGTCCATATAAGCTTAAATTCATGGCTTTAGGTTCATTGGTGTAGAAATTACAAAAAGTACCATTCGAATAAAGAAAAAGTACCAAAAAGTCTCCCCTAGAATTCTAACTCACTTAGGACCATGTATGCTTAATTTCATGTTTTTAAGTCCATTGCTATAGAAAATTAAAAAAAAAGTACCATTAGAATAAACAAAAGGTACCATGAGGTATCAGCTTGAATTTTCAATCACTTAGGACCATATACGCTTAATTTCATATTTCTAGGTCCATTATGTTATAGAAAATTCAAAAAGTACCATTAAAATATAGAAAAAGTACCAAAAAGCACCCACTTGTAGTTGCTCACCCACTCGGGTCCGTATAACCTTTATTTAATGTTTCTAGGTTCATTGGTGAAGAAATTACAAAAAGTACCATTTTAATAAAGAATAAGTACCAAAAATTCTCCCCCTAGACTTCTCACTCACTTAGGACCATATATGTTTAATTTCGTGTTTCTAAGTCCATTGTTATAGAAAATTCAAAAAAGTACCATTATAATATAGAAAAAGTACTAACAAGTATACACTTGTGGTTTTCCAGTCACTCGGGTTCATATAAGCTTTATTTCATGATTCTAGGTTCATTGGTGAAGAAATTACAAAAAGTACCATTCGAATAAAGAAAAAGTACCAAAAAGTCTCCCCTAGAATTCTAACTCACTTAGGACCATGTATGCTTAATTTCATGTTTTTAAGTCCATTGCTATAGAAAATTAAAAAAAAGTACCATTAGAATAAACAAAAGGTACCATGAGGTATCCGCTTGAATTTTCAATCACTTAGGACCATATACGCTTAGTTTCATATTTAGGTCCATTATATTATAGAAAATTCAAAAAGTACCATTAGAATATAGAAAAAGTACCAAAAAGCACACACTTGTAGTTTCCCACTCACTCGGTTCCATATAAGCTTTATTTCATGTTTCTAGGTTCATTGGTGAAGAAATTACAAAAAGTACCAATCGAATAAAGAAAAAGTACCACAAAGTCTCCCCATAGAATTCTCACTTTACTTAGGACCATATATGCTTAATTTAATGTTTCTAAGTTCATTGTTATAGAAAATTCAAAAAAGTACTATTAGAATAAACAAAAAGTACCAAAAAGTCTCCCCCTAGAATTCTCACTCACTTAGGACCATATATGCTTAAATTCATATTTCTATGTCCATTATTACAGAAAATTCAAAAAGTACCATTCGAATATAGAAAAAGTACCAAAAAGTAGATTCCCACTCACTCCGGTCTTTATTTCATGTTTTTAGGTTCATTGGTGAAGAAATTACAAAAAGTACCATTCGAATAAAGAAAAAGTACCAAAAAGTCTCCCCTAGAATTCTCACTCACTTAGGACCATATATGCTTAATTTCATGTCTCTAATTTCATTGTTATAAAAAATTCAAAAAAGTACCATTAGAATATAGAAAAAGTACCTAAAAACCCACACTTGTGGTTTTCCACTCACTCGGTTTATATATAAGCTTTATTTCATGTTTCTAGGTTCATTGGTGAAGAAATTACAAAAAGTAAAAGTTCCAAAAAGTCTCCCGCTAGAATTCTCACTCACTTAGGACCACACATGTTTAATTTCATGTTTCTAAGTCCATTATTATAGAAATTTCAAAAAAGTACCATTAGATGAACAAAAAAGTACCTATAGTACAGTTCACACATTATGGTACCTAAATATTATCCCCTATTCCTAACACTAACTTCACTCAAATAAATATCAGCTAACTTTAATGTCGATAACTGAAATAATTTAAAATTTTAAAAAAGTACCATTAGGAGAAAAGTACCAATTTCCCTTTTCTTACTTGAACACCCCTCAAGTTTGAAATTTAAAAATATTCCATTTTGCCAAAATTGTTTATGCTATAGGCATGTATCAAAATATTAAAATCTGTGTTAATGTGCCCAAGAATAAATATGTTTTAAAAAAAGTACCAAACTGTTTACCCGGATTTGGCCCAATATACACCTTGGTACTCGAGTTCCAAATAACACGCTGTTAGTTAATTTTTGTATGAATCCAGGAACCAACGTTAAAAAAAATTATCAAAATTGGCTTAATAATTTCAAATATAATGTATTTTCCCGATTTTATCCCCTTTTTGGTACCTTTTTTATCCCCATTGAGGTGGTACAATTTCATTCAAATAAATTTCTGTAACGTGGTGGGAGCTCATAATAAAATATTCGTATGTCTACGTCAAATTATAGAAAAACATATTTTATGAAAAAGTACCAAAAATTAACACAATTTTTATCCCTTAAGGGTTCGAATTTCCAAAAAGTACCAAACTTATATTTTTTATTTTTTGTTAGTTAAAGAATACGATTTAAAATTTGTTTCTATGTTTATTGGTTTAAAAGATACATAGGGTGCAAAAAAAGTACCAAAATACAGTTTTTACCCGTTTTCTCCCCTAAAAGTTTCGAATTTCCAAAAAGTACGAAACACCTGTCAGCTTATTTTTTAAATGGAGTAACATGCTATTTTAAGTTTTTTTGTATCTTTATTAGTTTTGAAGATATGAGGTTACCGAATTTACCCGTTTTTACCCTTTTTTACCCCCTAAACGTTCGAATTTCCAAAAATCCCTTCTTATCGGATCGTTTTGGGGAGGGAGGAACCCACAGTTAAAATTTCGTGATTCTAGCTTCAGCCGTTTGGGCTGTGCGATGATGAATCAGTCAGTCATTCAGTCAGTCAGTCAGTCAGTCAGTAACGTTACTCTTTTATATATATAGATGATGCCCCTATATTGAGCACTAGAAGCACCTGTGTTTGTTTTCATTTGGGTAACTGAACCCTCATTTGTCGTATGGGCATACGATTTGTTTTGATTATTGTTTTTTATGATACTTCTATATTGAGCACTAGAAGCATCAGGAAGGCTTGGAAAGTTAGAAGCCGTATATTGAGCATATAAAGGTCTTCTTGCCTTCGTTGATTCCTGTATGCGTAGGAATACTGGGCATCCACGGTAGTTTGCGGAGTGATTTTGACCACAGTTACTACATTTTCTTATATTATCTGTTTTTGAGTGGGGGCATTCTTGACTTTTATGAATATCTCCACATCTTACACATACAGAAGGTAATTTGCAGAATGTTCGGGTGTGACCGAACTCTTGGCAATTAAGGCACTGAGGTGGACCTTTGCGCTTAATTGGTTCTTCTACAATTATTTTACGATTTAGAAGATATCTTAAACCGTATATTGGATGAGTGCCACCCTTTTTCTTTAATTGAGAAGAGTTGAAAGTGATTTCAACACTAAAAATTGGTTGAGGAATTTTATTTTTATTTATTATATTGTGAATGGACTTCACTTCAAAGCCTTCAGACTCTAGCGCCTTTTTAATATCATCAGTTGGCTCAGAACTATCTATACCTTTGATGACTACTGTCAAACCTTTTGCACTTTTCAGTTGATATGTATAATAGTTTCTTTTCTCGGAATCGAAATTATCAACAATCATTCTGAAATTTTTTTCCGAATAAGTTTGTACCTTTGTCTCTTGAATATTTCCTTTACGTAGAGAGACCACGTGGAAATTCTCCTTACCTACAAGTTGGGACAATTTGTTCACCAAAACATTTGTAGTAGGTTCGCGCAAATAAAGAGGAGGTGGCTTATAGTCTTTTACAGGCTTTGAGGGTTTTTCTTTACTTTCATGATTGTCAAGAATTGCAAAACGATTTTGACTTACCGGATTTTTCTTCGCCTGTTTTGGATTTGGTTCCAATTTTGATGTCCTAGGACTGGACTTGCGTTTAGTTATAGTGATGTAACGGTCCATTCCTGTTAGGATTTTTCCCGTATTTTTCACTATACTATTTTTTGGTATGGCACCAGTATTTTTTAATGTAAAACTCGATTGATTTTGCTTATCATCACCGGTTTTTATAGAGTTAATATTTTCATTACTACTATTTGTGACATTGATCACAGTAGCATTACTTTTTTCAGCAACCATTTGAGTTGTTGTTTGTTTTTCTATAATTTCTTTTATGTTGTCTTCTACACAATTGTTTTGTTTTGGCGCACTAGAGAGTGGAGATCTCTCGTTTGTTGTTGTTCTTACACTTAAATAATTTTTGTGATCTTTTGGATCATATGTATTATTATTGTTGTATGGAGAGCTCACAACAATGTATGCATTATTTCCATTGCTGCTGAGCCTCCTTTCACTTGTTGGAGAGTAAGAGAAACTCATACACAAACACACAAACACTACACTCTTTATTTAGGGTTTTATTTATGTTGTTGTTTTTTTTTTTATTACTTTTGCTTTGTTTTTTTTTTCTGATTATTAATATTTGCATTAACAAACAGTTTTTTTTTAATTTTATTTTGGCTGTTTAAATCAATATTTAAATATATTTATAAGTATTTAATAAGCGTCCATTCGCTGTTACTTATCTTTGTATATATTTTTTTTTGTATTTATCTTCACAATTATTTTATTTCTTTAGTGAGAGCGATGTAAAACACGTCTATCCACTGTAAACGGCAGAAATGATTCTCATCACGGAAGATGCCAAACGTTCTGGACGTCCAGTTCCGGTATCTACTAGGGTATTCAATTAATCGGATTTCTGGTTTAATCGATTAACCGAGCAAATAATTAATCGGGGTTTAGATATATTCGATTAATTTAAAATTATTCGATTAACCGAATAATGTCTATTTTAATTTTAAATTGAAAATACAACCACGATAAAAAACAACCAGATCATAACAATTCAACCAAAAAATAATAGAAAATATGGTATTTGAAATCCTCATTTGAGTTTTTTTTTAGGATTTAAGTGAGATCTTCTGAAATAATATAATTTAATTTTTTTCTTTTAAACGATTTTTTTCCTTTACATTTAATAAAACTTGACTTGGAAAAAACTCTCTCGTTGATTGTATCTCGTTGATATCCAATATCTCAGTTTTTTCTAAATCTTTCGTTATACCTTTTTTGTCCTTTTTGAATTGTTTTAGATATTGAATACTTTTGATAGTTTTGTTTAGTTTCGCTAAGTTCTGTACATGTAAATGCAAACAAAGTTTCTAATACATGTAAATTAAATATGTCAGTTGTTATTCTCACTAAAAATTTTTCTTGGATGTTTGAAAAAATATATAATTTTAATTTGTATTTGAATTGAAATGGAAAAATAAATACCAAAAAATATGTTAAAGTGTAAAAAAAAGGAATTTCGGTTAATCGACACAAATTAATCGGTTTATTTGGTATTTGAAAATCTGCAATTTTAAATTATTCGAACAGTTAACCGTCCAAAATTAATCGGTTAACCGATTAACGCTTAATCGATTGAATACCCTAGTATCTACTAAATATATTTCACACTAGTTGCCTATTGAAAATTGTATTTTTTTTGTGCCATTTTTGGCACTATTACGTTTTGAGTGGCACAATGGCACACTCGATACTATTTTAGCACTTTCTATACTTTTCAAATTAAAAATAGTTTTTTGAATTAATTTCGGAAATAGATATTAAAAATGTTCAAGTTTTATTTTCTTATTTTAAAAATAACGAAGCTTTGACCGATACCAGCACTTTTTGCAATACAAAATAGAATTTAAAAAAAACTGTGGAACTAAAATTATTAAAAAAAATATTCTTCTTCAAATCGAGTCATTAAATTAAACATCTGTACTAAAGTTCGATTATTATTAAATAATTGCCCGAAAAACTAAAATGTATCAGATTTAGTTAGACATGTTAGATTTTCATTAAAAATTTATGATTGTTACAAAATATACAAAGAGTTTGTAGGCTCTTTGAATTCATATTTTTGTTATAGTTTGTTGTTATTTACTAATTACTTTTAACACGTGTACTGGCCAGGAATAACCAACAGAAACATCTGTTGTAATGTTGGTGTTACCAGATGTTGGCGGCGCTGGTATAATGGTGTATGCCAGGCTGAGGCTCGCCGGATGGGGTGGTTCTTGCCAACATTGGTACCCTTGTTCTGGCGTACAAAAAAAAAATATATATACCAGCAATTGAGATGAATTAAGAAAATTTTAGGAACCCGAAGTGAGTGATGAAAATTTAATTACAATTCATGTAAGTTATCACAAATCAAAATAATGAGTTAATATACATTTTTTTTACAAATTACATAGCATTTTATACTCTTTTTAGCAGCTTTTACAGGTTATTTTATTCAGGTAAGTTTAATTTGTATTTATGTAAAAAAAGGTATTTATAACATATCAAATTTTCTTCCTTTTCAGGTTTTTTTTTATTCAATTTTAGATCTAACTTTTTTATTTTACCAAATGTGTCAAATTGTGACTTAAATTAAATAAGGAACCCTATCAAAATGAGCTCACTTTTATACTGTCCCTACCTATTTTCCTTCCGAATTCTTTAAAGGATTAATTACTTAGGTATGCAAACAGTTAAATCTAATAGCTAACCAAAAAAAAAAATCTAAAAAAATTATATATTTTATATATGGGGGATTTCATGTCAAGTGAACCAACTTTTGAAATCGATGTCTTCCGATCGGGATGAAATTTGCACCAAGGTTAGCTCTATTGGATAGTAACTCAGACACAATTTTTCAACAACATCGGTCGAGAACTCTCTGAGTTATAGGGGGTAAAATTTTGACAATTTGGTCAAACAGGGGTTTTTTCTTATCCATGTAACTTATTACCTATTGTTCTTAGCAAAATGTGTTCCAAATAGTATAGATAGCTATTTCTTCGATCTTTCGAAAAAAAATATTTAAAAAAAAAAATAAAAAATTTTTAATATTTTTTTTCCGAAATCAAAAACTTTTTTGACTTTTTTTTAAAATACGCTATTTTTTTTTATTTTTTTTTTTTTTCTTAAAATAAAGTTTAGATATTTTCCTTGAACACCTACTTGGTCGCTTAGTGGGATGCGAGTGGGATATCTATCAAAATAAATATTTTGTAACTCAAAACATAAAATTTTTGACTTTTTTTGCAAAATCAAAAACTTTGTTGACTTTTTTTTTTCAAAAGGGACCCTTTTTTAATCTTTTTTTTTAGGTCAAACAAAAGCTTAGATATTATCCTTGAAGACCCTTTTGGTCGCTTAGTGGGATGCGAGTGGGATATCTATCAAAATAAATATTTTTTAACTCAAGACTTACAATTTTTGACTTTTTTTTTTGCAAATACGATTTTTTTTCCAAATGGGCCCTTTTTTTAAAATTTTTTTTGTAGTCAAAAGAAAGCTTAGGTCCATTCCTTTAAGATATTTTTAGTCCCTTATTGGGATGCGAGTAGGATATCTATCAAAATAAATATTTTGTAACGCAAGACATATAATTTTTTAATTTTTTTTTGCAAAATCAAAATTTTTTTCCAATATGGGCCCTTTTTTAATTTTTTTTTTGCTCACAAGAAAGCCTAGATCCATTCCTTTAAGATATTTTTAGTCCCTTAGTGGGATGCGAGTGGGATATCTATCAAAATAAATGTTTTAACACAAAAATTGTATGTCTTGAGTTACAAAACATTTATTTTGATATATATCCCACTCGCATCCCACTAAGCGATCAAAACCATCTTAAAGGAATAGGCCTAAGCTTTCTTTATAGCAAAAAAAAAATTACAAAAAGGGCCCATTTTAAAAAAAAGTCAAAAAAGTTTTTGATTTTGCCAAAAAATCAAAAATTGTATATCTTGAGTTACAAAATATTTATTTTGATAGATATCCCACTCGCATCCCACTAAGCGACCAAGTAGGTGTTCAAGGAAAATATCTAAACTTTATTTTAAGAAAAAAAAAAAATAAAAAAAATAGCGTATTTTAAAAAAAAGTCAAAAAAGTTTTTGATTTCGGAAAAAAAATATTAAAAATTTTTTATGTTTTTTTTTAAATATTTTTTTTCGAAAGATCGAAGAAATAGCTATCTATACTATTTGGAACACATTTTGCTAAGAACAATAGGTAATAAGTTACATGGATAAGAAAAAACCCCTGTTTGACCAAATTGTCAAAATTTTACCCCCTATAACTCAGAGAGTTCTCGACCGATGTTGTTGAAAAATTGTGTCTGAGTTACTATCCAATAGAGCTAACCTTGGTGCAAATTTCATCCCGATCGGAAGACATCGATTTCAAAAGTTGGTTCACTTGACATGAAATCCCCCATATATGTATACTAGGGGTATAACTATTGACATTTTTTTGGAAATATGCAAATTGGCATAGCATAGTCGAATAGAGCGTTAACAAATATGAAAATCCACGGTTGTTAAAAAAGTTCACGCACCAAACGCAATAAAGTTTTTTATCAATGCACTATAGTTCAAATTATCACTTTTTCGGTGCGAAATTAATAACTATTAAAGTATTCTACTGTTTGATACCAAAATTGGACCATAGGTAAAAATACTTATATTTAAAAAAAATTTAAGAAAAAATTAACCCTTTGTCGAATATTAACCCATCAGGAGAAAAATAAAGTAAATTCATTGCTTTTGATTAGAAAAAATTTATTTCATATTAGTTTTCAGTCAAATTAGTTGAATCAGTAATTCATCTTGTAAACACCTTTGATTCAATATATATTAATTGAAGTATCAGATAAAACTTCGCACAGTGGTATAGAAAAAAAGAGGAAAATAAATCTGTAATTTCTAAATCCTTAGTCCTTAGTTAGATTTGAATAAAATTTGACATGCGCAAAGAAGAAGTGTTGACGAGTTTAAATTTTGACCGCATGAGCCCACCAGGGGTGCGGCCTGGGGTCCAAATATTAGGACACCTCGGGTATGTTCAATTTTTATAACGATCCTATTTCTTCGTCTGTGTCTTATATCATCTGCTTCGAATGTATTAATACCTTTTGTACTGTGGATGTCATTGGTAACCAAAGATACAAATCTGAAAGCATATATCACCATTAAGCCATATAGTGCTTTCATTTCGAAAATTATCTTCCTTTCTTCTGCATTTTTGACATTTTACTTTTAAGTAATTGTAGACAAAATGGCGGACTTTTTCATCCAATAATTTCTTACATCCCTTAGGAATAACAGGAGCACTAATTTTCTTCACAATACATTTAATAATAGCATCATACGTTGTGTCTTTTGGGCGTTTTTTTAGCCAAATTTCAAAAAAGTTCATTTTTTATAGCACAGTAACCTAGAAAAAATTAAATTACTCAGAAAGTGCAAAAATGCGCAGTATGAAATAAAGTGAAATGAATTCACAACATTTCAATATATTTATTTCCTTTTATTTCAAGTTTAACAAACGTTAACATTTTTTTAAAAGCTTTTATAAAGTTAAAGTTTTGTAATCAAAAGAAATTACTTTAAGGTTATGTTTAAAAATTGTAATTTTTAATATAAAGGGAAATAGTTTTCAAATATTTAGGAAAGAAAAATTAAGTACTTAGACGTCTCGTTGTTTTTCATTTTAAACATTATTTAAATTATTCACACACTTTCCACAATTAACGGTTAAATGTTACAATACAATATTGATACTATTCACAATTTTTTAAAAATGTATCGAAACTTTGATTTTGAAGGCGTGCTGTCAAGCAGTATTTTGTATTTTACAAAAACCAATTGCGAATTTGATTGCACCGGAGTTTTAGTAACAGATTGACAACAAAAAATAATGAATAATAAAAACTTCGAAATTTGAATTTAGCACTGAAAAAGTGATACTTTGAACTATAGTGCAATGTATTCAATTATTTTGAAATACAATATATTTTATTTTAATAATAACTGTGAACATACTTCAAAAGACAATTTTTAAATAAGGGAAATATCCCTCACACTTGCAAAAAAAAATAAGAATTTATTTATATAATTTTCAGAAAAAAAAATTTGGTGCATTTTAGAAATTGGTGTTGGTGCGTGATGTTTTTGATTCCAAATGACCTAAAAAAGTGATTTTCATTACTTATACAACATTGGCCATCACGTAGTGGTATGCCAAAAATTTCGCTAAAATTAGTTACATCCCTAATGTATACGTATATATTTTGTTTTGTTTTACAGATACCTGGTGCTATTGTTTTATGCTGATTGACTGATGGTGCTGTTAAAAATGTGGATGATGTTGAAGAGGATGCCAAGCGGATGATGTAAAATGTGATGAAGGATGACTAGACGGATTACTGAAGATGACCAGACTAAAAGGATGGTGCGCTCAGGCGGATGACAGGATGGCTGATGAGGAGGCTGATGTACTATGGAGATGAAAATAGATGACTAGGCTGATGGAAACGATTAGGCGAATGATGAGATGGCTGATGTCGGATGGAAAATTGTGGATGTAGGATTGTGGCGGATGTGGCTGACAAAAATGGCGGTTTTTTTTATTTTTATCTTTTTAATTCTTCAGTTTTAGTTTTATTTTAGGTTTAGGTTTAAGTTTTATTTTATTTCTAGGTTTTAAATTTCCTTTAATTCTAAGTCTTATATTTAAATTTTATTTTCTTTCATAAATTCTTTCATTTTATCTTAACTTTTCTTTTATTTTTAACTAAACTTTTTTTATCTTTTATTTATTAAATAAAATCTTCACAACACATTTGTTATAAATTTTTATTTTATGGTGCGCCACTTAACCACTTACCAATCCTATCCAATCGCAAAAAAGTGATAGATCCACCGGTAAAACCTCCGCTCCGGTGTCATTTTATTTGTTCCAGGCAAAATAGATTGTCAGCAATCTACTTTGCCTGGCGCCTGTATTTTGTTTGTTTATTTTTATTTACTCCTTTCTAGTCTGTTTCCTTTTTACCTTATGTCAAACCAACTCTGACATCTGTCATCATGTGTCGCGTTGTCAACCTCTTCTCCAACATTGTCATTTTATTTGTGTATCGAAACTTTGATTTTGAAGGCGTGCTGTCAAGCAGTATTTTGTATTTTACAAAAACCAATTGCGAATTTGATTGCACCGGAGTTTTAGTAACAGATTGACAACAAAAAATAATGAATAATAAAAACTTCGAAATTTGAATTTTTTTTTTTTTTTTTTTTTTTTTTTTTTTAACGTTTTATTGATTTATTGAATCTGTCTATTTTGACCTTACAATAAGTATTTAAATCTTATAACTAAAATTAAAACTATTTGCTCTTCAGCAAGAGAGCCATTATGGTAAACTGTCACTCATCTTAGCGGGGTGGTAGATCTGCTCTACGGAGCCTGGATCGGGTTTGGGTCTGCACAAGTTGTCTTGCAAGGGAATTGGGATGGTTTCGCAGCTTCACAATATATTTCTCACGGACTTTCTCGAACTCTTCCTTTACCAATGTCACTTCTAAGTCTCTGTGGATGTTTTCATTTCTTATGTACCATGGTGCTCCCGTCATGGTCCTAAGAATTTTAGATTGGGCCCTCTGTATAAGATCAATACTGGTGTTGCTAGCCATTCCCCATAATTGAATTCCATATGTCCAAATTGGTTTTAAAACGGTCTTATACAGGATGACTTTATATTCAAGGCTTAATTTTGATTGGTCACTGATTAACCAATGAAAGCTAGAGGCTTTTAACTTCATGTGAAGTCTCTTGGTTTCTATGTGTCGGCGCCAAGTAAGCCGTCTATCTAGATGAATACCAAGGTAGGTGACATAATCAGACTGCGGTATATTAACGTTGTTGAGTGTGACAGGTGGGCAATTTCCTCTCCTTAGAGCGAACGTAACATGTTTACTTTTCAGCTCATTTACCTTTATTCGCCAGTTTTTCAACCATGACTCCACACGTACGAGGTAATTCTGTAGTTGACTAGATGCCATGAGTGGGTTTTCGTCTGAGCTAATAATGGCGGTATCATCAGCAAATGTTGAAATTGTTAGTTTATCGCACGTAGGGAGGTCGGAGGTGTAAATCAAATATAGCGTAGGTCCTAGTACACTTCCCTGTGGAACGCCAGCTCCAATCTTGCATTCTCTCGTCACATAATCATTGTACTTAACTCTGAAAAGTCTATTCGATAAATAAGACTCCAGCAATTTATGAGTACATAGTGGTAGTAAACATTTGATTTTATGTATTAGACCCTTATGCCATACCTTGTCAAAAGCCTGAGCAACGTCTAAAAAGATGGCAGAACAATATTTCTTTAATTCAAAAGATTTTCGAATCTCTCCAGTTAAACGATTGACCTGTTCAATGGTGCCATGATGTTCACGGAAACCAAATTGGTGTACTGGGATAATGTTTCCATCATTCAAAAAAGGTATTATCTTTTCCTGGAATATTTTTTCGAATAACTTCGACAAACAAGGGAGTAGGCTAATAGGTCTATAAGAAGATGGCAGGGTTAAATCTTTACCCGGTTTAGGTATCATTATTATTTGAGAAATTTTCCAATTTTTTGGATAAATTCCTAGTTTCAAGATCGCATTAAACAATATAGATAGCACAATTATTGCCACATTTGGTAGGTTCTTAATCATTGATGGCGTTATTAAATCATATCCCGGTGATTTTTTCAAGTCTAATTTATTTTTAATTACTCTATTAACATCCTCAGGACTAATATCGAATTGGGCTGCATTAGACATTGTTGAAGCTGGCAGTTCTTCTAGTTCAAACTCATTTGCCGTGGAGTTGGGCTGAAATACTTCACTTAAATGTTCAGCAAATACTGAGGCTTTTTCTATAGCACTTCGTGCCCAGGTTCCGTCAGCTTTTCTTAAAGCGCTTTGTGCCTCTACCGGTGGCTTAATGTTCCTCGTTGCCTTCCAAAGAGAGAAATTTGTGTATTTTGTACTCGTCAAACTTTTAATATATTTTTCGTTTATGCGATCCTCCTCTAAATGAAGGGCTCTTTTCAGTTTTCGTACTGCTGCGGACAGCCTCTGCTTTGCAGCAGGTGATCTATTATGTTGCCATTCTCTTCTGAGTCTTCTCTTTTCGAGAAGAAGTCTTTCAATATCCGAACTTGAAATAGGCGTATTAGTTTTTGGAGGGATCTGGCACCTAGAGTGTTCCAGAGCCGAAACAATCAGTGACGTGAAGTCATTAACGGTCCTATCTATGTCTTCCTCACACTGTAAATTAGGATTTGTGTGGATATGACTGCTGATATATTTCCTATATTTTAGCCAATTTGTCTTAAAATACAAAGAGTCCTTAGGAAATCTTGGGGTGTTGGGTCTCTCACAATAATTAATAATTACAGGAGAGTGGTCAGAAGATAGATCATAGGATATTTCTGTGGATATTGCATTCCGAATAATATTTCTGCATATGGCGAAGTCTATTAGATCAGGAATTTTTCTAGGATCAGTTGGCCAATAAGTTGGGTGTCCAGGAGACACAAAATCTAAGCAATTTTTGCGATCAACTAGAGCTTTATACAGCTGTCTACCTCTGGGATTTACCAATCGCGAACCCCAATATGTATGTTTGGCATTGTAGTCTCCACATGCCAGAAACCGATCTCCTAGTGTTATAAAGAATTCTTCAAATTTTTCCTTGGTCATCGAAAAACGTGGTGGGCAATATATAGAGCTCAGAGTTAGGTCTCCAGCTGGGTATTCAAGGCGAATAGATGTTGCTTGCATATAATCCTTTGAAAACGCTTCTAGGGCATAGTGTCTCAATCGGTTTCTAATTATGATACCGGTACCGCCATGTGCCTTACCATCCGGATGGTTTGTGTAATAAAATGAGTATCCTGATATATTAAAGTTATATCTATTTGTAAGATGTGTCTCCGAAATTAACATCACATCGATGCTTTTATTTAACATAAAATGGGAAATTTCCGATTTGTGCTGGTTTAAACCATTTGCATTCCAGAAAAATTTGAATTTAGCACTGAAAAAGTGATACTTTGAACTATAGTGCAATGTATTCAATTATTTTGAAATACAATATATTTTATTTTAATAATAACTGTGAACATACTTCAAAAGACAATTTTTAAATAAGGGAAATATCCCTCACACTTGCAAAAAAAAATAAGAATTTATTTATATAATTTTCAGAAAAAAAAATTTGGTGCATTTTAGAAATTGGTGTTGGTGCGTGATGTTTTTGATTCCAAATGACCTAAAAAAGTGATTTTCATTACTTATACAACATTGGCCATCACGTAGTGGTATGCCAAAAATTTCGCTAAAATTAGTTACATCCCTAATGTATACGTATATATTTTGTTTTGTTTTACAGATACCTGGTGCTATTGTTTTATGCTGATTGACTGATGGTGCTGTTAAAAATGTGGATGATGTTGAAGAGGATGCCAAGCGGATGATGTAAAATGTGATGAAGGATGACTAGACGGATTACTGAAGATGACCAGACTAAAAGGATGGTGCGCTCAGGCGGATGACAGGATGGCTGATGAGGAGGCTGATGTACTATGGAGATGAAAATAGATGACTAGGCTGATGGAAACGATTAGGCGAATGATGAGATGGCTGATGTCGGATGGAAAATTGTGGATGTAGGATTGTGGCGGATGTGGCTGACAAAAATGGCGGTTTTTTTTATTTTTATCTTTTTAATTCTTCAGTTTTAGTTTTATTTTAGGTTTAGGTTTAAGTTTTATTTTATTTCTAGGTTTTAAATTTCCTTTAATTCTAAGTCTTATATTTAAATTTTATTTTCTTTCATAAATTCTTTCATTTTATCTTAACTTTTCTTTTATTTTTAACTAAACTTTTTTTATCTTTTATTTATTAAATAAAATCTTCACAACACATTTGTTATAAATTTTTATTTTATGGTGCGCCACTTAACCACTTACCAATCCTATCCAATCGCAAAAAAGTGATAGATCCACCGGTAAAACCTCCGCTCCGGTGTCATTTTATTTGTTCCAGGCAAAATAGATTGTCAGCAATCTACTTTGCCTGGCGCCTGTATTTTGTTTGTTTATTTTTATTTACTCCTTTCTAGTCTGTTTCCTTTTTACCTTATGTCAAACCAACTCTGACATCTGTCATCATGTGTCGCGTTGTCAACCTCTTCTCCAACATTGTCATTTTATTTGTTCCAGGCAAAATAGATTGTCAGCAATCTACTTTGCCTGGCGCCTGTATTTTGTTTGTTTATTTTTATTTACACCTTATGTCAAACCAACTCTGACATCTGTCATCATGTGTCGCGTTGTCAACCTCTTCTCCAACATCTACAGGGTGCACACGACAGACGATTTGAGTGGAATTTATTTAAAATGGAAAATTTTTATAAATAAACAAACTAATATAGAAATGATTAAGATTTCGTATAGCTATTGGCCCATAAACATAGTCAAACACTAAAAAAGGTAAACAATAAAAGTAACAACGGAATCTAAAGAAAAAAACAGTTTGTGGTGGAAAAATGGAAAAGATAAGATTAATATCATATTTAGGATATTTTGGTACTAATTTTATTGATAACTGTTAAATAATTGCAAAATCTTTGCCAATATATTTTAACTTAAAAATTTTTACTTTTGGCCGAACTTTTTTTACTTGACGAAGAACAGCTGATGCTCTTGTTAACGCTGCGTTTACACATGCAAGTTGATTGATGATAGTTGATAATACGTATTATTATCGAAAATGTCGAAAATACATCGAAATGTCTACAAGTTGCTTGAGCGTTTACACATGCAAGTAAAAGTTCATTTTGTAAATGTTAGCGAAGGAAAATGATGCCTTCAATCAACCACAAATATAAGAAAATTATAGCTAATTTGATATATAAACCTTTTATATATCAGCATTTGTTATTTTTAAGTCCATTTGTGGCTTGAAACCAAATTTTATTATTTTTATTAATAACAATAAAGTGTTACCATGATATTCAAATACAAAAATGTCTGGGGAAAATGTTAGGTTAACAATTTTTATAGATATTAGTAACAATTTTAATTATAAAAACTAATGAAATTGCTATTTTTAGAAGCATTAGTTGCCATTTGTACTATTTTCTTTTACAAAAATACATAAAATAAGTTAAAAATATAATTATTATTTTACCACCGGAAGAAGTGCTGCTTATGTTATTTCGTGTGGAAAAATAAGGTTGCCAGATGTATTTCACAAAAAGAACGGAGTACTGATTTTGCGAAATTATTTCGCAAATATTTCATTCGAAATATTTTATATGTAGTTTGACAGCATTTCGCACGAAATTTTGAACAGAGTACTTAGCTTATGATTATGGGCCAATCTCTTTCATTGTCCGAAGACGATGTTTGTGGTGGTGTTGTGGAATATGGATTTCTCTTGGGGGCTTTTTTCACCACACGTTTCGTTATTTATTTATAGTAAAATTTGCTAAAGTTAACTTAAACTAATTGAATGAAAGGCTCCGAAAATGTATCAATCCGACCAGATCATAGTCAAACATTAAAGTATGTTTTAAATTGAATCGACTTTAACTGGGTGCCACCGCAAATGTAGAAAATGTTTTCATACAATATACAACGAAAAACAGACAAGTGGCAACGCTGAACAGCTGACATACAAAATTAAAAAAAAAATCCAAAAAACGTAAACAATAAAAGTAACCGGGACATCTAATAGTGCATTTACACTTGTAATTTTTAAACTAGTTTATGATCATAAGCTACTTTCATAAACTATACCATTTACATCTGCATTTTAGGCAGTTAAGTGGTTTATTTTTGACAAGTCATAAAACAGCTGACATCAATATAAAAAAATTTGATAAAAATATGGACATTGTTAAGAAAAAACGTTGCTGCACGTACATATATATGTACATATAAACATACCTTTCATTTTCGTTGTCCATATTATAAAATAACACTTTTTAATAAACTTTTTCTTACAGTTTGGCTATTTTTTAAAAGAAACCTGTTTTTATATTTTTGAGCAAATGTCAAATGTTACCAGCGTTGTCAGAAAAATGTTGAAAAACAGAGTTGCATTAGCAAAAACTCGTTGTATGTAACTAGTTTATCTCAAAAGCTAGTTACAAACCTGTTTTTGTTTTGTATGGATAAACAAGCTTCTCAAACTAGTTTATTATCATAAACAACTTACAACATGTTTATGGCGTAGGTGTAAATGCACTATAAAGAAAGAAAGTTGTTTGTTGTGGAAAAGTGGAAAATATAAGATTAATATCGTAATTACGATATTTTGGTACTAATTTTCGGCGAAGAACAGCTTATGCTGTTGTTAAACGAGTTAAAAACAACTTCAGCTTGTTTTATATTTAGAGTCGACTTCAGCGTCAGAAGTAAATTTTAACTTGTCTATGATAGACCTAAAGTCCACTCTTAAGTAAAGTCGAGTTTAATTCTCTTAAAATGTACTTTATTTTTGACTATGATTATGGGCCATTTTGATCAAAATTATAATTTTTATCTTGAGGAATTCCTTAATAAAAAAATTGATAACCCAAAACAAAACATCTGCTGATTAAACCGAATTTAATTTCCAATCTTCTAGTCATAACCACATTATGCCATTTGCAAATACGAATTCAAAGAGGCTAATAAAAAATGACGCCAAATCCTGTTTATTTTGTGAAAAGTAGTTTTGGAACTATTGAACCCATTTTGGCTCAATTTATACATCAATTTGGCACTAAATATAAATGTTCAAATCCCATCACTGACTTGTAGTACTACTTGAAGTTTGGCAAAAACAATTTAAATTTAATATTTTCTTCTTAATAAGAAATGGAAATAAATGAGGCAAGTTTATAATATATTTTGTTATTTATTCACTTATTCAAATTTTAAAATTGTTATTTATTAAAATTATAGAAATATATTCTTAAATCTGATATTAAATCTATATTATTTTTTATTTGCATATACTACTTGCAGTGCCACATGAAGAGAACATGAATTTTAAGGTACTTCTTTTTTTCTTGTTCACATTTCATGTGTTTTTTTATCGGTACTCTATTAACTTCGTCTACTTGTTCGTATTTAATAAGCAAACATTCTCTTCACTTCCCTAGTTGTGCTATTGTTATGAGCAGACCTCCTCTACGTAATTCTAGTGGAGGCTGGGCGAGAAACGATACTGAAAAAGGAAACCTATTTGTTAGTCATCTAAAGAATGTGTTTCCCCAAACGAGTCAAACGACATAATAGAGTAACCACCTATTATGTGTACTTTACCCCATATTACTGCAACTGAACCACTTCGTTTTGAGATTTCAGAGATTGAGAAGGATATTGTTGATTTAAACTCCAAAAAGTCACCTGGTATTGATAAAATCAGTAACAAGATGCTCCTCGAGCTACCCCAAATTGCATTAAGAATAATCCTATTTATTTTTAATGCTATATTACGCCTTAAATATAATCCACCAGAATGGAAGGTTTCTTTAGTTACAATGATACCTAAGCCGGGAAAAGATCACAGTGAAGTAGAATCATATAGACCCATTAGCCTATTGTCAAATATATCAAAGCTATTCGAAACACTGTTAATGCACAAGTTAAAGCCGATAGTGAATCATTTTGATTATATTCCAACTCATCAATTCGGATTTCGAGAAAAACATAACACCATAGAACAAACTCACAGGTTGGTAGAAATCATATCCAAGACATTTGAAGAAAAAAAATATTGTTCTGCACTCTTCATCGACGTTTCGCAAGCCTTCGACAAAGTATGGCATGAAGGGTTATCGATAAAAATAAAACAATCACCCCTATCGCGAATCAATATTTCACATGAAATATTTTCCCTTTTCCTTTTTTCGTTCATCAACTTTGTCCACGTGAAAAAATTCCCCTTGTTGTGAAATTTTTAAATGGAATTTTGTAAACAATAAACAGCTGCTACGAACAAAATCAACTATTGTGAATGTAAAGTTCATCGTGATATTCCCGATAGCAATTTTCCCTTCGAGGGAAATGAATATTTCATGGGAACAAAATTTCACATGTTATTGCCGATAGGGGTGAATATTTACTAGTGAACACACACAAGTTTCTAGAAAGTTATTTAAGTCATCGAAAGTTCGTTCTTAAAGAGGGAGACTTCATAAGTTCACCACAGCCTATTGAAGCTGGCGTACCCCAAGGAAGTATACTGGGTCCCTTCCTATATTTGCTATATACTTGTGATATGCCTACAAACAGTCGAACCCACATATCAACTTTTGCTGATGACACAGCTATACTAGCCATTCATGAAAACCCCCAAGAAGCATCTGTACTTTTACAAGACCATATACTCGACATAGAAAGGCGGTTAAAACAATGGAGAATAAAAGTAAACGAGCAAAAATGTATACATCTTACATTCACTTTGCGTAGAGAATCGTGCCCTCCAATCCTAATAAATAATCATATAATACCTCAACAAACTGATGTTAAATATCTAGGTCTGCATCTAGACCGACGTCTTATCTGGAAAAAGCATATAGATACGAAATTGAATCAAATGAAGTTAAAATTACTAAAAATTTACTGGCTAATTGGTAAAAACTCGAGATTGAGTTTATATTGCAAACTTTTGCTGTACAGCTCAATAATAAAATCCATATGGTGCTATGGAATTCAATATTGAAAAAATTCAAAGATTCCAAAATAAAATATTACGAATGATAACAGCAGCGCCTTGGTATGTGAGAAATATTAACATTCATAAGGACCTAGGTGTCTCCCTGGTGAAAAATTAAATAAAAAAACAAGCCGAGTCATATTTGAAAAAGTTAAAAGTTCTCCCAAACCCACTTGTCTACATCCGACTAAGAAGAAGGAATCCAACAGACCTGCGCCACAAAGTATACAGAGATGTCAAATTTGACGTTTCAAAAATTCAAAATCAGATGATAGGGCAGTTCTCTTAAAAAAGGATAGCAAACATTATGTACTACAATATCAGTGGTGTGTTAAAGTAAAACGCTATACAAAGTAATGTAATCAAAACAAACAAATAAACAAAACGATGAAAAGGGCAGTTTATAAAGAAAGAGACAAATAGAAAACGAGATTATTTTCTGTCTCGTGACGCCTCTGTATACTTTGTGCCTGCGCTGATGATAGGATCTATAAATTAAACATAATTTTTCGTCCAACTGTGGTGGGACGTAAATAAAAATTAATATTTAGATTTAAGATTTGAAAAAAAATTGTGCAGTTTCAATAACAAAAATCCTTGAATTAGGGCATTAGGAAGGGCTCCCCCTTCTGTCCTATTCTAACCATACAAAGTAAATAGTTATTTGCAAATATCTGGAGAACTATAATTGTGGAAGTCTTCAAAATTTGTCCGAATAGCATCCTTATCATTTTACATAGTTTGGCTGGGAGTGTAAATGGTTTATTTCGAATATCTGAAGAACTTTACATGATTCAATTTCCTATTTTTTGTCAGTTTTAACGCTAAAAAACACCTCTTTAACATAAAAAACCAAAGTTTTGGCTTTTTTCGCCAAAAATTTAAAAAACATATTTCTGCTTATACTGATTTTTCCAGTTTTTACACTAAAAACACCTCTTGAATATAAATAACATAATTTTTGGCTTTACAGCTTCCATGAATAATGAAATATGAAACTGCTTCCGACCAACTATTGCCTTCTATGCCACTTGCCATAATTACCATAGCGTTAGTCGCTATATTTCGTGAACGATTTTCGTTCCCAAAATCCTGTAATGAACAGCTCTGAGTTTTTTTTTTTATTTCCCATAAAGTTTAGTGCCTCTGCGTCACGAAGACATTGACATTATAATTCAATGCAAAAATTTATACAATTTTATAATATAAAAATAAAAGAAGCAATAATTTTACAATATGAAGTGATTATTTCATAATTACATTTTTATATTCATATTTACAAAAGAAGCATTTCAATATTTTCAAGTAGCAATTGTTTTAATTTTCTTTTAAAAACTGAAATTCGTTCTAAGTTAATACTTACCTTTTTTTAATAACATATTTCCAGTATCTCACAAAGAACATTTATATAGATACATGTTTCCTAAATTTTGTACTGATTTATTTAATTTTTTTAAAGAAACTATTCTTATTTACATAAAAAAGCTTAATGTTAAGGTAACAATTTGACTTTTATAAATGTAACTATAGTTCAATGTTAACTGAGGTTCTGTTCGGTGTGTGGTAACGTTTTTTATCATACAGCTGATAATGCTAATTTTGACAATAAAATTAACGAAACCTTATAGACATGGTTTTCATAACCTCGTGTCACCTCATAAAAGGAAACACCACTTTCTTTCCTATTTATTCTTTTGAAGACTAAAGATCTACTACAAGCCCTTGAAGGATTACATACGGTAATGTTTTTAAAGAATCCATATTCAAATATATATTTGTCATATTCATCTTTAATTACTCATAGATTTTGATGTTATTACTCCATCAGCATTCCTACATATGTGCTAAATAGCAGGAATTTAAATTTACATTGCATATTTAATCTCTCAACTTGAACGTATTTATTTCTGAAGGAAATTTGTGATGAAATTGGAAATAAATAAAAATGGAAAATTGTTTCTAGGATTTTAATTAAAAGGGAAATTAACTTGAGTGAGAAAAATAATTGTAAGTACCTAAAATAGGCAGGAATATCTCTGTGAGAGTTGCTTTACATTTTTAGCAGATTTTGGAATTAACATTTGTCATATTTTACCTACTACTAGGCTGTTAAATTACTCTCAGAGAGAAAGCTCCATTTCATTAACTCCGATATTAAGCCACTATAGTCAGCGCAGACGACTTTAAACAGGCCAAAGAAGGAACATACAAGACAAAGACAATTTACTTAATTATTCAGTAATGTGCGTTTATATTATAAAAATCGACGGAACATGAAAGAAGATAAAAAAATCAATTTGCACTAAAATAATATTTAATAGTATTCAAAATATCAATTAAAATTAGTAAGTGTTAAGGATTAATAAGAAAATATTTAAAAAGAAAAAATCCGATTTAAATGTTATTGCACAGTGCAACGATTATTAAAATTGTTATGTAAAAAAAAATATTTACAATAAATTTAAAAAAAACTAACGAAATAGAAATTAAATAACTACAAAAATCCATGGTAAAAATATTAAAAACATAAAAATTATATGAATTTGTGGTTATTATAAATTGGTTTATGGTAAAAAAATCTTTATTTTTAACATGGTGTAAATAAAAATCAAAATAAAATAAAAAATAATAAATATCAAAAAGATTTAATGACAAATTAAATATTTGCGAAAAGAAGAAAAAAAAACACCAAATATTATTTCGTGCCACAGTAATATAATTTGAATGCAAAGAAAAGAATATAAAAATTTGGTGTGCAAAAAAATAAGAATAACCGTTAAAAAAATATCGGAATAAAATAAAAATCAAACAACGAGTAGAGAAAAATAAATGGATAACATATACTCTTTCCCCTCTGCAAAACCAGCCCCTTGGGAAGGCCTTTCAATTCAGCTGAGTACTACACATGTAAGTGATTAATGTTTTTTTCTTATTCATAACATTTTGTCTCTTAAAGAGTAAATAGAAGTGAAACAAAATATTCTAAATAAATAAAAAAACAATATTTTACTTTTTGCATTTTATTGCAATAAATGTTGAGATAGTTTTGCTAACTCAACGATTGTTTTACATTTCAAATCCTACTTTCATATTTCTTTTTTTTTAATTTTCTAATAATTTATTGTTAATTTTGGAAATTTTAATAAAATTTTACATAATATTTCCTTTCGTCTACTTTTATAAAGACAATTTAAAATAGTGTTTTTTATTACCAAAACAAACAAGAAAAAATGATTTAAATTTTAAAAATTAACAAAAAATTAAACACATACAAGTTTTCTTGCAATAAAATATGAAACAATAATAATGTATTAACCAAACACCAATTTCTATAAAACAAAAATTACCGAACAAAAACATAACACTATCATAAACAATTACATTTTTTTTTCTATCAATAAAACTTAATTCTAATCGAAGTCAACGCGTGTGACGATGATCCTAGTCGTGAATGTGCAATAACATTTAAATTCAAATTTCTTTAATATAATATTTTTGATATAATTATTAGATTCCATTAATATAAATATGAAGTTTTGAAGAATACTCGTATAGTAATTACTTATATTGTTTAAATTATAGAATAATGTAAATAAATGAACTTATTAATAATGTGCTAATCGAACTTCAACGTTTTCCTTAGGGAGGGATGGGATAACTTTGCTTTGTTGGGTTCCTAACAAATATATTAGCTTTAGGAACATGGTTGGGAGGGTAACGAAGCTTGGAACATGACATCCGTTCCCAAATAAAAGCATTTATGTCGCAGGTTTAAAACTTATACCATGTTCACACGACGGCATTATTCGTCATTCAAGCTCTCATTCGTCATTCAACCCCCAATTACGAACTGAATTACATGATTCGCCATACAAAATTTCAAGTGCGAATTACCTTGTTCGTACGTAATTCAGTTTGAATTACCTTATGAATTACGAACGAATGACTGTCATCTCTAATTTGTATCGATTATTTATGTATCAAAATCAGCTGTCCAAACAAAAATGTCATAACAAAACAAAATAAAGAAAAAGATTTTTGTATTAAATAAATAAATTAAAAGAAATAAAAAGTCTGATTAAAGTTAAATTCATTTGTAGAAGTAGCAACTCTGCTATTCTTTCAGCCCACACCTCTAATAAAGCCCGCTCGCTGCCCTGGTCCCACTTGCTTGCACTTTTTCTTTTTTCTAATAATGAAAATAATAATTAAATTATATTTGTTTAATTAATAATGCTACAATTTTATGTTTTTACTTATCTTTTTTATCCATTGCCAAATTCGCACCAAACAAACAAAATAAACAAAAAAACAAAACATGTAAACAGAAGAAAAAAAACAAGAAGAAGAAATAAATAAATGTCCAACTGAATTACGAATGTTGTCGTGTAAACAGGTTGATTCGCAATCGTAATTCAAAAACCCGAATTAAGTAATTCAGACTGGCGTGGAAACATGGCATTAAACTACACTTCAATAGTTTTATTGGTATATTTTAATAGAGTTCAAAGAATTAGGAATTACCCTAATTCATTTTTCTTTAAAATTTTTGAGGGACTCTGACAAAATGGTATGATACTAATTGATAAAGTAAAGTCAAATGAAACCTACACCCCACTAAAGCTAGCCTATTGGATGGGTCCCATTGGCTTCAACTGTGTCATAAGCTCATTCGATCTGTTAAGTACATACCATTAGAAAACCTATCGTAATCAAGAAATCTTTTCAGGGACATTTCGTCACATGATACACTACATTCTTTTAACGCACGTACTTTTAACGCTTCAAAAGTACCATTTAAATTACCTGGAGTTTTTGGCCAGTCCTTCACAAACACAAATTTTGTTGCCAAAAATAAATTCTCCCGAAAAATGCCGACTACATGCATATAACCCAGCAGTTAAGCAAGTAGTCAATGTATCCCTTAAAGACAGTAATTGTCACAAATATCTTATCAATTGGCTGACTCCATTTTATATATTTTGGTCATTTGACACGTGTGTGCACTTTGTAGTGCAGAGAGAAGACAATTGGTTACTTTATGCATCCCAAGTAATCTAGCGTGCAGACAATTGTCACTTAAGTGTCTCTAAGTAATCTAGAGTGTAGTCACTTTAAAAGTTTTGTGAGTTATTCGTACAAACTGGTTTTTTACAAATTGTGTTCATATAATTCTCATACAGTTTATTTTTATTTTTGCTTAAGTATACTGATATCCCATGTAACTCCATTTTATATATTTTGGTCATTTGACACATGTGAGCACTTTGTAGTACAGAGAGAAGACAATTGGCTACTTTATGCATCCCAAGTAATCTAGCGTACAGACAATTGTCACTTAAGTGTCTCTAAGTAATCTAGAGTGTAGTCACTTTAAAAGTTTTGTGAGTTATTCGTACAAACTGGTTTTTTACAAATTGTGTTAATATAATTCTCATACAGTTTATTTTTGCTTAAGTATACTGACATCATGAAGTCAATATTCACTTTAGTGTCTCCTAGTAACCTATGGTGTAATCACTTCAAAGTTTTTTTTGTACTGCACTTTATTTTACCCACCAGAAGCGATGACTACTTTCGATCAGCTATCCGATATTCACATTGTAATCAAAAGGGTCAATTGACCCCGTGCTTAGGACATGCACGTGTTAAAATAACTAGTCAAGTACCTGATCAAGTAACCAGTTACAAAGCTAGCAAGGTAACTGACGCTATGTAACCAGTATGTGAATCCAATGCGTTGCCAACTTTGGACCAGCTATTACACAGTCCCATTGTAATCAAAAAGAGACAATTGACCCTGTGCCTAGGACATGCCCGTGTTAAAATTACTAGTCACGTGGCTATTGAAGTAACTAGCTCCCACCCTAAATGATGGGTAAAATCACTAGTTCGGTACTGTCTCCTAGAACTGCTGGGAAGCGTTTCACCGAAGATTTTACACATAAAATTTGAAGCCATTCGGCAGGTCTAAAAAATTAACAATTTATTAAGTTTTAAAGAAAGTTTTTACATAGTATATTGGTTAGAATAGAATAATATTATTTAGCACAATGAATAAAATATAAAAGGCATATTTTTGCATATACTGATTTTTGTCAGTTTTAACGCTAAAAAACACCTCTTTAACATAAAAAACCAAATTTTTGGCTATTTTCGCCATAAATTTAAAAAGCATATATCAGTATAAGCAAAAGCTTATACTGATTTTTTCCAGTTTTAACGCTAAAAACACCTCTTGAAGTTTTTACGCTAAAAAACACCTCTTGAATATAAAAAACCTATTTTTTTGCTTTTTTTACCAAGATTTAAAAAGCATATTTTTGCTTATACTGATTTTTTCCAGCTTAAACGCTGGAACCTAATTTTTGGCTATTTTTACAAAAAATATAAAAAACATATTTTTGAATATTTTTGCTTATACTGATTTTTTCCAGTTTTAACGCTAAAAACACCTCTGGAACATAAAAAACCAAATTTTTGGCTATTTTCGCCAAAAATTTTAAAAGCATATTTTTTCATATTCTGATTTTTTAACAGTTCTAACTCAAAAGAAACCCTATTGACCATAAAAAACCTAATTTCTTACTCAGGATCATATATGGGCAATTCCATATCATCGCACGTGACATTTGTACGCCTATAGAGTGGAATAGATTTTGCAAAAATAGGAGTATCTGAAAAATAATTTGGTCTTTATGTTCCATTCAGAGGGTACTATATTTTAAAATAATAAAAAGTTCTTTCAAAATTTTGTTGTCCAAAATATTGATCGAAATAAGGGTATATCGTACGTGACATAAAACGAAACTCATTTTGAGGTACGTGTAGAAATATGCAAAAATATTCGAATTGTGAGAGGCGTTATGTTTTATTTTAATTTCTTACACAAAACGAAATATTTTTCCTTTACAATCGGTCATATTTAAATAAAAACCATCTTTGGGTGATTTTATAATAAATAAAATTTAATATCGTACGTGAGATACCGTACATGACAGATTTTTCTCTTATAATAAAACAATATATATTCTGTAAATATATGTATACAAGAACTAAAACAAAGTGAATAGAAAATATACATTCGGTTTCAATAAACAATTTGACAATAGCAAAAAAACAATCAGAGTCAAATCCATGTCATACTACAACTTAATTGGGAGCCTAGTTTTAGCAGCAATTTTAGCCTAAAACATTAAAAAATTAAATATAATGGCCCATAATCATAGTCAAACACTAAAGTCGGTTCTTTTTAAAAACAACTTTAAAATAAAAACCTGCTTTTTATTAATTTGCAACCATAGTCAAAATTAAAGTATGTTCTAAATTGAACCGACTTCAACTGGGTGCCATCGCAAATGTAGAAAATGTTTTCATACAATATACAACAAAAAACAGACAAGTGGCACCGCTGAACAGCTGACATACAAAATTAAAAAAAAAAAAATCCAAAAAACGTAAACAATAAAAGTAAAGAAAGAAAGTTGTTTGTTGTGGAAAAATGGAAAAGATAATACGATATTTTGGTACTAATTTTATTGATTACTGTAATGGCAAAATCTCTACCAATATCTTGTAACTTAAACATTTTTTACTTTGTGACGAACTTTTTTACTCGGCGAACGATCGGCAAGTACAGCAAGTACGGGTGAATTCCAAAATGTATGTATGCAATGCAACCTTAAAAAGTCGAGTGATTCTTAACGCAACCGTGTAAACTTTGATAATGTTTCATATCGCAAAATTTTAGTGTTTTTGAACTGTCAAATTTGACACCTCTGTATACTTTGTGACCAAACTTCAAGAGGTAGGGTGAATTCAAAATTGTATATATGCAATGCAACCTTAAAAAGTCGAGCGATTCTTATCGCAAAATGTATAGAAAAGTAAAAACAGGCAGTATGATAAGTTTTTTTTTTAATTTTAACTACGCGTTTATATGCTTTGTCTTGATAAAGATATGACTGCATTGCATACATACATTTTGGAATTCACCCGTACTTGCTGTACTACGTGAAGTTTGGCAAAAACAATTTAAATTTAATATTTTCTTTTTCTTAATAAGAAATGGAAATAAATGAAGCAAGTTTATAATATATTTTGTTATTTATTCACTTATGCATATTTTAAAATAGTTATTTATTAAAATTATAGAAATATATTCTTAAATCTGATATTAAATCTGTATTATTTTTTATTTGCATATACTTGAAGTACCACATGAAGAGAACATGAATTTTAAGGTACTTCTTTTTTTCTTGTTCACATTTCATGTGTTCTTATTTTTCGGTACTCTATTAACTTCGGCTACTTACTTGTTCGTATTTAATAAGCAAATATTATCTTCACTTTGTGTCGACAAAAGTCGTAAACTTGTTTTTGCCACCATTAAATATTATTTTTGTTATTTATTTTATGTTTAGTTTTAATCTATTTTATGTTTAGTTTAAATTTTATTTTATTTGTTTTATGTATTTGAATTTAACGTTTTATTAGTACACCATCTGTTGGTCAATAAGGTTGTCAATTTAATATTACTAAAATTAAAATTTAATATTTTCTTTTTCTTAATAAGAAATGGAAATAAATGAAGCAAGTTTATAATATATTTTGTTATTTATTCACTTATGCATATTTTAAAATAGTTATTTATTAAAATTATAGAAATATATTCTTAAATCTGATATTAAATCTGTATTATTTTTTATTTGCATATACTTGAAGTACCACATGAAGAGAACATGAATTTTAAGGTACTTCTTTTTTTCTTGTTCACATTTCATGTGTTCTTATTTTTCGGTACTCTATTAACTTCGGCTACTTACTTGTTCGTATTTAATAAGCAAATATTATCTTCACTTTGTGTCGACAAAAGTCGTAAACTTGTTTTTGCCACCATTAAATATTATTTTTGTTATTTATTTTATGTTTAGTTTTAATCTATTTTATGTTTAGTTTAAATTTTATTTTATTTGTTTTATGTATTTGAATTTAACGTTTTATTAGTACACCATCTGTTGGTCAATAAGGTTGTCAATTTAATATTACTACCATAAAATACAACAATGCATTAAGTAACAAAAGTATCGCCGTGAAAATAACAAAGTAATTATCGCCGTGAAAATAACAAAATAGTTTATCAAACTAAATTGGTTTCACTCAATTTGAAGAGAGTAACACAAAAATCCTCTCTTGCAGACTTTGTGCGGCCAAAAAAATGAGTGTTTTTTGCTTTGCAGAAGTGGAGCCAAGTTTATTTATGCTTAGTACATATAATTTGGCCCCGAGAAGATAACAAACTCTGGCCAACAAACTTTTTTGGTTTTACTCATTTTTAAGAGAGTAAATAAAAAATGCTCTCTGAGAATAATTTGAATTTTAAGTGCTGCCAAGTTTAAATACACGAATTTACTTTTTCAGCTGCGTCCAAGATGTATTAACGAGGTGGCAGCGTAACTACAACAATTACAACAATACAAGAACAATAGTCATTTTTGTTTGTGTAAAACCGTGTAAACTGTCAAAAAAAAAATTCACAAAAACGCACTTTTATAAATGAAAAAGTTTTTTTAACGCTTTTAAATATTTTATGCACATAAAGCGGTGATAAATACTAACTTTTTTAAATATAAAATAATCTTTTTAATCTTATTACAAATTTTAAAATGTTTGTAAACAAGTTTTTGACATTTCACAAGGCAAAACATGAGTAGAGCAAAAAATAGTCAGCTGGCGTTACGCTGCCACCTGGTTAAATATGCCTTGGCTGCGTCGTTTTTTGTTTTTTTTTTAATTTTGTATGCCAGCTGTTCAGCGTTGCCACTTGTCTGTTTTTTGTTGTATATTGTATGAAAACATTTTCTACATTTGCGGTTTCACCCAGTTAAAGTCGGTTCAGTTTAAAACATACTTTAATTTTGACTATGGTTGCAAATTAATAAAAAGCAGGTTTTTATTTTATAGTTGATTTTAAAAAGAACCGACTTTAGTGTTTGACTATGATTATGGGCCATTCAGTTTTGACAAAATTGTTTATGCTACAGACATGTCTCAAACTATTAAAATCTGTATTAATGTGCCCAAGAAAAAATATGTTTTAAAAAAAGTACCAAACTGTTTACCCGCATTTGGCCCAATATACACCTTGGCAAATAACACCCTGTTAGTTAATTTTTGTATGAATCCAGGAACCAATGTTAAAAAATTATCAAAATTGGCTAAATAATTTAAAATAAAATGTATTTCCCGATTTTATCCCCTTTTTGGTACCTTTTTTATCCCCATTGCGTGGTGAAATTTTATTCAAATAAATTTCTGTATCGTGGTGGGAGCTCATAATAAAATATGCCTATGTCAAATTATAGAAAAACATATTTTATGAAAAAGTACCAAAAATAAACACAATTTTTATCCCTTAAGGGTTCGAATTTCCAAAAAGTACCAAACTTGTATTTTTATTTTTTGATAAGTAAAGAATACGATTTATAATTTGTTTCTATGTTTATTGGTTTAAAAGATACATAGGGTGTCAAAAAAGTAGCAATATACAGTTTTTACCCGTTTTCTCCCCTAAAAGGTTCCAATTTCGAAAAAGTACGAAACACCTGTCAACTTATTTTTTAATTGGAGTAACATGCAATTTTAAGTTTTTTTGTATCTTAAAATATAAGGTTACCGAATTTACCCGTTGTTACCTATTTTTACTCCTCATCTGAGATAAAATCAATTTCGTTTGAAAAGGATTTAAATTGAGTTTTGTTAGATAAATTACAAAAAAGGTAAATAATTGATTTTCCAGAGCCCCACTCAAGGAAAACCAAAAATACCGCTTTCGTTTATTAACTATGTTGTTGAGCTTAACAACTTTGTTCAATGAACATCACTTTGCGATATTCGGGAATGTAGAATGTCAAAATACATGAAAAGGCACACAAAAATTACAATTTCCCCTATTTATTATAAAAAACGGGATTAGGAAAATCCCGGAATTTAAATATATGTTCTCAATTATTTTGTAAAGGGTTCCGATAACCCCGGCCACAAAGTGTACAGAGGCGTCTCGAGACAGAAAATAAAAAAGTTCTATCTTTGTTTAAATTTTCGTAACTGCTATGATAGCTATGACGAGGTTTTTTGTAGTGCTCGACAAGGAGATTCTATATATGTAATGGTTTTGAAATCGGAACACAGCCGAAGAAATAGAACCGTTTTAAAAATTTAACATACCCGAGGTGTCCTACTTTGGGGAACCCTGACCGCACCCCTGGTGGGCCCATGAGGTCAAAAGACTTAAACACAACAACACTTCTACTTTGCGCATGTCAAATTTCATTCAAATCGGACTAAGGGTTTAGAAGTTACAGATTTATTTCCCTGTTTTTTCTCATACCACTGTGCAGCGTGTCTACAAAAGGCATGAAATGATTTTAAAACATGATTTAAGGCTTCATGTTAAATTTTGAATATGTTAATGGGGTAGTCCCGTATTCATGTCAATGTTAAGATATTTAATTATTTTTTGATTGTCAGCGTAGCTAATTCTAAAAATCATGTGTGTTTTATTTCTTTGTGATTTTATGATGAAAATAGTGATGTCAGACGAAGTTTGTTGGCGAGGGGTTGAAGAGGTAGTTGTGTACTACATACTAACTTTACTGCACATTTTTTGATTCCCTTTCCCACTTTTCGCAATTTGCAAGTTGTTACTTCATATAATTATTCTAACATCAATGATTAAATGCTTTTGAAAATGTTTGTCTGCCTATTAATTTTGCGAGTTTAGGCAAGTTCAAAAGAAAATGAAAAAAATGTCTGCCTTTCGATGAGTGCATTGTAAAAAGGGAATACATATAAACTTGAAAGTCCAAAATTTAATGTGTAACCCCAGGTTCCATTGTGACACCTTATGTAAACAACAGGATTCATATTCTACATCCGTTGTTTCCAAATTGAACCAAACCTCATGTAAGCAAAGAATTTAACAGTAACGAGTACAAAAATGTCTAAAATTATTTTACGTGGAGACAGAGCTCAAGAAGTTTTTAATTGACGTTTAATACTTTAATCTGGCAGCACTAGTTCTATTAAACTAAGGTGAATTTAACATTTTAATAGCCTTAGTCCAAGGCGAATTTATACAAGGTGGAGTCAGTCAAACAGCTGATAATTTTTTTTTCGCTTTTTGGTTTTAACAGTTGTCAAAGCTTGTTTTTATATTTAAATATCTACATATTCTAATCGTATTAACAAACTATTTATTTTTTACATAAATAAGTAAAGCTCTCACTATACAATTATCTACACTACATTAAGTTTTAATACATATTTGTTTATTTTTTCATTTTTGTTTTTTGACATTTGTTAAGACCAATTGTTGTATTTGTAGAACTGATAGCACCTTGTATAAATTCGCCTTGCCTTAGTCATAATATTGTAAATAAATTTGTTGACAATATTATTTTTTATTATTACCATATTATATACAAAACAAAACTGCATATATACATAAAAATACATCAACTAATACTATTTCGAGTAAATATTTTGTTTTCTTTCCAATATAGTATAAAATTGATAATTTTAAATCTCTATAGTTTGGTGACGTCATATACTCCTGCGAAATGAAATCATTGAATTCAGATTGTTCTGGCAATAATAGCAACGCTGTTTCAGTGAAAGCTGAACCATTGGCTACTGCAAAGGAAAATGAGGAGTTACATTTTCCACCTCCAAATGCATCTTTAAATTCGAGCTGCAATATTAATAAACGTCCAATGTCTTTGGATTTGAAAAACACATCAAAAAAGCAACGTCTTGTAGCTCCGTCTCCACTTGTTATTGGATCCCCTGACACTCAAACTGTTAAACCACTTACAACTCCGGATTTGGAAAAAATACTTCACTTATTACCAACGCCACAACCTGGATTGATATATCAAGCAAAATCAGCAGCAGTTACTTCTGAGCAAGAGGCATTTGGAAAAGGATTTGAGGAGGCTTTGCATAGTCTTCGTAATAATGGCAGTAAGCCAAACCAAACAGATAGTAGCAATATTGTAGTAGGATTGGCGAACACAAGTACAGCAAATGTAGGAACTGGAATGAGTGGTGGGTCGTTCACATATACCAACTTAGGTAAGTCGATTTTTTTTATTAAAATTTCTGGAGGTCAATTATATCCTGACATAGAACTTCATTGTTATGTTCTAAATAAGGCCTTGATTGCTATTAGTGAGGCCAAATGAGACTCGATATTTACAAATGAGATCTTATATTTCTGTGAACTTTTGGCAAAACAACTTAAGTGGAATTTTCAAATTTTTCAGGAGGTCTCAAAAACTGTTGAATTTATCGATTTATTTTATTATTTGTTCTTGAAGAACTTTATTTGTCTCAAAGAATTATACAAAGGATAAATAATAAAATAATTATCGATAAATTCAACAGTTTTTGCGAATTAAGTTGTTTTGTCAAAAACAAATCAACAACAACTCCAAATAAGTTGATTTGTTTTTATATAGTTTGACTATTTATAGTTAATTTTGGTTTAAGTCATTACATTCTTTTATTAATAAATAAGAAGAACTTTCGTTTTTGTCAAAATACTTATATCTTATATATAAATAGGCCACACGTTTTTTTGTGGTACACTTTTAAATATGTTATTGTCCACCAATATTGATGAAACCTATATGGTTTAAAAGATTATTTTCTCTAGATGTGCACAATATAATTTTGTTTTAAAAAAATTCATTCCATAAAAATTTTAAAAAGCGTTTTAAATTTGCTTGAAAAACAACAACAACATGTTTATGCACATCTAAATACACGTGTATTTGTACACAAACGTGAAAAATATTGTTGCGTATACTCAAAGTAACTGTATAATTTTGTTATCAGTGGTCGAATTTTGACCACCAGGCGATCCTAGTATTTTTTAATCTATGAAATCTATACTTTTTTCATAGCGTGTTTCTTCATAGATGAAATACGTTTGGTACCACCAGGGTTTATTGTTGATAATTTTAAGGCATTTGTTTTAAATGAATTGTAAGCGTTTTAAAGGTATTTATAGACGGCAGTACTGAGTATTAACACTTCAAATTTAAAATATTATTGAAATCATACGGTATTTCAAGAAATCGTTTCGAAAAAACATAACAAATATTTAATTTCTTGGTTGATATTTTTCTGCAAACTTTATTTTTATTTTCTTGACATTTTTGTTTGCCTTATTTGTATTTATAAATACATACCCGTAACCATAGAGAATAGACATAGAGCGGAAACTCTCCTGTCAAAGACCTAACTCAGTTGTCAAAAACCTAAGTGGCGAGAATGTATTAGTAGAAAAAACTATGTGAAAACAAAAACAACAATCGTATGTGTGATTATTTTGAGTAATTTTTTTCTAGTTTCCGCTCTATGTTCTCTATGCTTGAGTTTTTGACAAATGTTAATACTCAGTATTGCCGTCTATAAATACCTTAAGTGGCATTTTGCAGCAGTGCTCCAAATAGGATATGTTAATATCGGTTTTAAAAAGATTTTTGTTTTTGTGATTTAATAGGCGTTTCCACTAAGAATATTTGTGAGCCGCAAAACAGCTGTTTGTCGTTTGAAACGACAATGTTCGACATCGTGGGCTAGGCTGTAAGTTTCATTAAAATTCCTTCATTGAGTTTAAAATCAGCGAATGCGCTTTTTAAAATATGCTAAGTAGTCAATCTTTTTTTACATTACACTAATAAATAAATTTACGAAAATTTTAACATGGACACAATATAAAAATTTTCATATTAAACATAAATATTTAATAGCACTAATGTTATTTTAAATATTTATTGTAAGAAATAAAAAATAAAATATTCGTCCGTTTAAAATTTTTTTCCTTAGTGGAATTTGAATCATATTTGGCTTAGGGCTTGATTCTGAATAAATGAAAAAAATAAATAAATCCTAAAAAATTACCAAATTATATTGAAATATGTATTGCAATTTTTGTGTTAGAGTTGAATGTGTGTATTAGATGTGATTTTTTATGGGTTCGGTTAGGATAAATTTATTATAATTTAGAAAGGTATTTAAAATAAATTTGAGTAAATAAGTACTAATGAAAAAATCAATTCTTCTTGAACAACTTTTTTTTTGTTGGGCTTAACAAAGACCATAAATCTCTAAAAGATTCCATTGTTTTGGAACATATTTCGTTAATATGGCGATTAAAAATCATTTTTTTATTCAAAACTACGCCGAGATATTTAGCTTCTTTTACTATATTTATGATATTGTTTCCAACAGCTAGGCAGTCTTTTAGGGGATTTACTAAATGGAAAAAAATATTGCTTGCGTGTTGTCAGGATGACTCCGACCAACAAATTTTGATAGAGGCGACAAAAAAAAAGACAAGTGTATCGGTGTTTTTAAAGTTTACATCTGAATTTCATTTGAGGGGGGGTTAAAGTTTCCCAACTCTGGCACATTCTTATTGTTAATCGTCATAAACAACCATGTGATCCTTACATTTTAGGTATAAAATGTGTTCAGCAAATTTATATAGAATGTTACGGAGAACATTTTTATAGAATATGTTAACCCTCTAAATGCTCTAGCCATGGGTCTGTTTTGTCCTTTTTTAAAAATAAGAGCAACAAACATCATTAAAACAGGGATTTAAGGGCTTAACATGTTCCCCAAAAATATTATCCGTGAAATTTTACTATAAGTCCCTGAATACACTAAAACGGAAAATTCAACCAGAAAGTCAGATATAAGACACAACAAAAGAGAGCTTATGGTTAATTTCGCATTTATTAAGAATTTTTTAAAAGAAGGACAAAAAAGACCCATGTCTTGAGGATTTAAGGCCCAACTATAATGTGCATAAGCTAGCTTAAGTTAATGTCAAAACCGAACGAAAAGACTGTCAAATGCTTAAGAACATCCGAAGAAACTTTTAGGTGGCCATAATATACTTATGTGCATTCAAAACAATTTAGCCCCATTTGCAAATTTATGTGCAACACGTAATTAAAAAAATACGTATTTCTTATCAGGGCAACCAAAAATATGCAATATCATATTTTTTGCTGTGCGTCGTATAAACATATGAGTTAGTATTTATCCGTTTCAGACAATTTTTAGAATTTTGGCATCGATTTTTTAGCGCATATTTTGCCCTTTACTGCCTATTTTAGCATATTTTGCGTTTTATAGCATATTTTTGCATATTTAACTCATAACTCATTTATTTGCCTTATATAATTTTATTGTTTGTATTGTAATTTTTCATTTCTATATTTTACTATTTTGTTAAGGTCCAATGATAATTGGCCTAAGTTACTTAAATAAAAAATAGAGTACCCATAATCGCTTATATTCACAAAATTTTCGTTGATTTATATTTTTCATATATTTCAATTAAATTAAAAATATACACACAAATATTAAAATTTAACAAATAGTAAAAATACATAAAAAAATTAAAAGAAAATTCCAAAACTGTATGTTATTATGCGCAACTTCTTAAAAAATTGTTGGATACATTTAAAAGAAGGAATTTTAGTCAGAGATTGAGACAGTTTGGGCATTAATAGTTTACCACTAATGTAAAATTAAACAAGTATTCAACAGACGTTCAGAATATTATTACAAAACAACTTGTAAAAAAAATTATTAAGAAATCGTTAAAAAAAGAATATACGTGGATATCGATAAACGATACAATGGATGAGAAAGGAAGAAACATAGGAAATGTCACGGTATTTTGAGTCCCAGTGATACAACTTGAACAAAAAGTTTTTTTAATTGCCGAAGTCTTAAATAGAACTAATCATTCCACTATTGTAAGGCTCTTTTATAATTCTATTTAAATTTTAGAAGCCGAATTCAGATGTTAATCCAGATACATGATGAATGCTCCAAAATCCTTTGCAATTTTTTACCAAAAAATTACACGCTATTCACAGAGTTTTTGAAACATTATTCAAATGATAAAAAAGCTTTTAAAGCTTCATATAGAATAGAAACATTTGGAGAAACTTATTGGGTACATCCTATAAACATTGGGACACATGCATTGAGAATGTAAAATATGATGCCACTAATTACTAAAAAAAGTTTGAAGTATTAAGCAGTTTAAAAGATGAGACAAATCAATTGATTATGATTGTCTAAGAAACTCGGAAATCTAAAACAAAGATTTAGTTAAAAAATGTTATAACTTAAGTAAACACATAGTAATTTATTACTAAATATAATAAAATTAATTGAATATAACTATTTTCATGTAGTGCCAAATTCCCTAAAATCGATATTTAATCCTATAATAACCAATTTTAATTTATGAGCTCAATATTTTATTTACTTCATATATATTTTTTTAATGAAATTTTGAAATCAAACAATAACCAACTATTTTTAAATGCATATTTTTTATATTTTAAGAGCATATTTTTCGTTTTTAAGTGCATATTTTATGCGCATAAAACATTTTTTTTGAGCATATTTTTGGTTGCCCTGCTTATTATTTTATGAAAATAAATTAATTTTCTTCATCCTTTTCATTTTTTCTTTATTTTCTTTGTATACAATAAACAAACTTACGGAATGTGCGACCAGCTTCGCTCTTTTCTTAAGCAAATAAAATTTGACGAAACTTGACGAAACTCTCTTTAGTACATTATAGTTTGTCACATACGTTTTATATGTATTCGAACAGTTGCTTATAGGGGGGTCAGACGGCATGTATTGCTTTTGTATTGGGACATGTATTCGATACATATGGAATTCCATGTGTATGTCAAAATTCACGTTATGCATACGATTCATAATTTCCACGTTCAAACGTACATATGTCATTGCATGTGACATAACCTCTATTAGTTTATATGTTTGTTGTTTTTAACAATATATTTATTTAAAACATTTTTAAATAACAATAAATATATTTAATGCAATGAAACTTATTTTGTTATGATTTTTCTTTACTCTTTCTTGTTTTGTTTTTTTTATTTTGCACTCACACAGTGTTGTATTTCAAAATACAACACTGTTATACACACGAAAATAGAACATGCTCTAATTGCAAAAAATGTCACGAGTAATACACATGTATTTTACATACACAAAGTTTCATATGGATCACACGGTATGTATATGTTTACATGTGGAAAAATGTCCCAATACATGGCACAAAACACAAGCAATACATGCCGTCTGACCCCCCTTTTAGCTGACTTAAACTAGTTTATGCATATTATAGTTGGGACTTTAGAGGGTTAACATATTCTACAAAAATGTTCTCCGTAACATTTTGCATAAATTTGCTGAATACATTTTATACCTAAAATGTTCTTTAAAATAAAATTCTTAATAAATGCGAAATTAGTCCTATGGCTTTTTTTAGAAAACCGGTTTTTCGGTTAACCGACATCGAAAAAAAACGGTTAACCGTCATATATGAGTAGAAAACATAAAATGTCCAATAAAGTATATACAGATTTAAAATTTGTAGTTTTTAGTAGTCAGGAATGGTTAATATTAAATAACTATGAATATACAAAAGTGCTAAGTCCATTTTATTTTGTAAAAATTTCAAAATTATTATATGTAGCACACGCCAGAATGACGTGTCGTAAACTGTTCAACGAGGCTAAGAGGTCGGGTAACTGGCCGGCATACAAGTCTTCATTGAATCACTTCAAGAACCTTACGAGGAATGCGAAAAGGAAAGCCTGGAGGGACTTCTGTAGCGGCGTGGAAGGATCCTCTGAGACTAACCGATTACGTAAAATCTTATCAACCTCTCCGGTTGTACCAAGCTATATTCAGAAACCCTGCGGTAGATGGACTCTGAATAGTAAGGAAACACTTGAGGTCCTTCTGGACACTCATTTCCCGGGATGCCTCCCAGTTGATGTTGAAACTGTGAATGGGGCTGCTGATTCTGTTGCTCCATGTGAAAACTCTGTTCCGGTGAACAGAGAAAGAATTCAATGGGCAATTAAGAGCTTCGACCCATTTAAATCCCCTGGGCCGGATGGCATTATTCCTGCTGATCTTCAAAAGAACGAAGAAATAGTTGTACCATGGCTCATTAGCATATACACAGCGTGTATTAGATGGACCTATATTCCCACGTGGTGGACGAGGTGTAGAGTAGTCTTCATTCCTAAAGGAGGTAAGGCGACTCATACTAAACCAAAGGACTATAGACCAATTAGTCTCGCATCCTTTTTGCTGAAAACCCTAGAAAGGGTGATTGATGTATACCTGAGAATGACCATTCCGACTGAACTCATCTCTAAATCCCAACATGCCTATACTAAGGGCAGATCTGTGGAAACAGCTCTACACTCGCTAGTTGGCTCCATTGAAGAGTCGCTATCACATAAGGAGTATTCACTTGTTGCCTTCCTTGATATTGAAGGAGCTTTTAATAATGACAGACCCGACGCCATCCTATCTGCGATGGAGGAACTTGGGATTGATATTTGTATACGCCGGTTAGTCGGAAAGATACTCGGCTACAGAGTCATATGTGCTACCCTAGGTGGTACAAGTGTTTCAAAAGTGGCCAATCGCGGAACCCCACAGGGTGGTGTATTATCTCCACTTCTGTGGAACCTGGCTATGAATACCCTGTTGGTCAGGATGGACAACAGAAGGATTAAAACAGTCGCGTACGCTGACGATGTAGCAGTTTTTATATCCGGTAAATTTCTGGATACAATATCTAGTTGTATGGAATCAGCATTAAGTACACTGAGTGAGTGGAGTATATCGAGTGGACTTAGTGTGAACCCCCAAAAAACGGAACTGGTTCTCTTCACTAGGAGGTATAAGATCGTTGACTTTAGACCACCTAGACTGAATGGAATCAGTCTTGAAATTAGGGATAATGCAAAATATCTTGGCATCATTCTAGATAAGAGATTGTCCTGGAATATGAATATTCAGAACAGGATTAACAAGGCCTACGTGGCCATCTACTCCTGCAAAAAGGCAATTGGTACTAACTGGGGCATTATGCCGAAAGGTATCAATTGGATCTTCAAAGCAGTCGTCAAACCCATCTTGTTCTATGGAGTATTGGTGTTGTGGCAGGCATTGGATAATGCTACTCACCGGAAAGCCGTTGAACGAGTTCTAAGGACTATTGCGATACTGATTACAGGCGCTATAAGGTCTACTTCCTCTAAGGCACTTTTTACTATTCTAAACTGGCTACCAGTGGATTTGATGGTGATACAAATGGCTCTCAACTCTGCTGTGAGACTAAATGCGGGTGGTTCGTGGTCTGGTAAGGATCTTGGACACTCTAGGATACTGAATTACTATGGGTTTATACATGGTAATGTCGATTACTGCATCGCAAAACCTTTTTTCGATAGGCATTTCCATATTATGATCCCGAATAGGGATTTATGGCAGCGCGGACTCTTCCCTCCTGCTGATGTCATACGGATATATACGGATGGCTCTAATAGGGGTAATAGGGTCGGTGGAGGTTTCTATATTGAAAACTTTGGGATAAAATCCTACTTTAGGCTACCTAACTTCTGTACTGCTCTTCAGGCGGAAATTACTGCCATTAAACGCGCATCCAACTGGCTGAGGTATTATCGAATATCTGGTGATATATGTATATTTACTGACAGCAAGGCTGCCGTTAACGGAATAGCGGGTGTCTTTACGACATCTAGGTTAACCGAGGAATGCCGGGTATCTCTAAATGAGATAGCGAGACATTCTAGGATAACGCTTATATGGGTCCCTGGACACGATGGAAATCAGGGTAATTGTATAGCAGATGATCTGGCCAAAAGGGGTGCGATGTTGAGTGAGGAGGCGATCGACCCCTTTTCGGGTATTTCCCTTGTTAAATGCAAGATGGCTGTTCAGCAGAAACTGTATGAGACTGCACAAAACAGGTGGACTAATGAACCTTCCTGTGCTACAGCGAGGTCGACTTGGCCCGTATATGATGCCAACAGGACGAATCTACTTGTAGAATACCGTCGTGAGCAAATAAGGCTAATTGTCTCCTTTATTACAGGGCACTGTTTAATCTTCTAGCATGTGTTCTAGCACATGCTAGAAGATTGGGCCTACGGTACAATGATTACTGTAGAAGCTGTCATAATGAAGAAGAGGAGGAGACTGTATATCACCTTTTCTGCCAATGCCCGGCTCTTACAAACCTGAGGGAACGCATCCTTGGATTTCCATTCCTATCATGCTTGGACGAGCTATCGAGGATGAATCTTAGACGAATCTACTCCTTCATCCGGGAATCTGGTTTAATTTGGAGGCAACGGAGGTATTATAAATACCCTGTTGTCAACCCCTTGGGTATCACAATGGGATCAGATTTAAATGGACCCAAGTGAGCTGCTTGAGGAGCAGCAGCCCATGGAACCTAACCTAACCTATATCAGCCAAATGGAATTGAGTATAAATATGTAACTAACTATATAATACTTGTTTTAATTATTGGTTTATTCATTAAATTTCAACCAAAAAATATAAATCAATTTTTTAATTAAATATTTGATAATTTTGAAATTTATCGACTTTCTGATATGAAACAGAAAATGTTACAAGTCTCAAAAAAGGACCTATAAGATGCTAACGCACTTCTTCTTAGCTGTGCTTATTTGTCATATAAATCATACCAAATATGTAAGTAATAAAACTTCATTATCAGATTTCATAAATATTACAAATCCAGGATTTTAAAAAGTTGGAATATTTCTGAAAAGGACTTTGTACACTAAGCTAACGGAATGATGAATAAAATAAAATTTTAAGAACAAAACCCAATAATGAAGTCAAACTGATTGAAGAAGGTATGTACATCAAATTCAACTTAAAGTTTGGTAAAATCATCACTAAGTTTATAATGAATTATTATTAAGATTTAGCTTAACTTCTAGAATTATGCGGAATTTAATTTTTAATAGTTTCATAATGTGCAATTTATTCTGAAAAAGTTTTAAGTAAACTCATCGTCCTCTACTATTTAGAATCATTGTCATTCTTAAAAATATCAATCTAAATAGGTTTGTATTGTAAATCAGCAGTTTAGGTTTCGAATCAAAACAATAATGTGTGTACAATAAATATAAAAAATACACAAAACCAGGGCACACTTAGAAAGGTGACTGCATCACTACAACAATACAAAAACAACAGGTACTTTGTTTTTGTTAAAAAGTAGGTGAACTGTCAAAGTTGCCTGTTGTTGTTTTTGCTTTTGGGTTTGTTTTATTTTTCGCCACAACAACCACAAGTGAATTGACAATTCAAACTAAATAAAAAATAATCAGCTGTTTCATCGCAGTCACCTTTCTAAGTGTGCCCTGCACAAAACCATGAGATTTCTTAATTTTAGACCTAAATTTTAAAAACCGGTTAACCGAGTGATATAAAGCGTATAAACGGTTAACCGAAAATCAACATTTTAAATTAACCGGTTCGCAAAAAACCGAGATTTCGAAGAAAAACCGGTGTTTCGGTTAACCGGTTTATAAACACTAATTCAGGGACTTATAGTAAAATTTCACGGATAATATTTTTGCGTTAACCCCTTAAATCCGTTTTAATGATGTTTGTTGCTCTTTTTTTAAAAAAAGGACAAAAAAGACGCATGTCTTGAGCATTTAAAGGGTTAACATATTCTATAAAAATGTTCTCCGTAACATTTTACATAAATTTGCTGAACACATTTTATACCTAAAATGTAAGGATCACATGGTTTCTTATGACGATTAACAATAAGAATGTGCCAGAGTTGGGAAAGTTTAACGCCCCTTCAAATGAAATTCAGATGTAAACTTTCAAAACGCCGATACACGTGTCTTTTTTTTTTGTCTCGTCTATCAAAATTTATTGGTCTGACCTTGTAATTTTTTTTATGTTGTACAGTGTTATTAATGGCAACCTTAAACGTTATAGAATCGATGAAGACCGCAGTTAGTTTGCAAAGATACTTGGGATGTTCGCAGCCAAGAGCTTATTTATATCTATTATGCCAGACGGTGTCAAAAGCTTTTTCTATATCCAATAATATTAGTCCGGTAGATCTTTAATTTTTCTTATTGATTAGTATTTCGTTCTTTATCTTGTTTATTTGATGAGTCGTACTGTATTCTTTTCTAAATCCAAATTGTTCTTTAGCAACACTGAGTTAGTACAGAGAAATTCATTGAGACGAGCGAAAATAATTTTTTAAAAAATTTGTCCTATATTGCTTATAGGTCTATAACTATTGAGGTTGTTTTTTGGTTTGTTTGGTTTGTATATGGCTACTACTTTAGCATTTTTTAACATTTACGGGAAATATATTAGTCTTATGCTACTGCTGAAAATTATTAGAAGCAACTTTAAAGCTTTAATTGAAAGTTTCTTTAGTAGCAAGTTGGGAACGTTATCAAACCCAGGGGATTTCGAGACTTTTAGTGATAATATTATGTTTATCAATTCATAGAACGTTGTTAAGTTCACGGATTGTGAGTACATGCTTTCTGATTTAAAGTTATTAACCGTTGAGTTAACTAAATTATCTATTGAATGTTTATAGTTAACATATATCTCTCTCTTATGATTTCTGAGATATTACGGTATTTTTTCATTTCATTTAAAAAGTCATCCTTTATTTACATTGTTATAACTAGATGTTAATCGGTCGGTTGCTTTCTTATGACTGACTTTTATTTATTCTTTCTTATTATCTATTTACATACTTAGTTTACATTAACTAATACAATGTATTGGTATATATTTATTTGGTAAGCAATATTGTATGTAATTATGACATTTCTCTCCCCTCTACTTTTGTTAATATACATAGTTCATTTATTTTTAATACAATTCAATTTAATTATTGGGGTACGAGATATAAAATATATTAAGATCCATTATTTAATAAAATTATGATTTAATTTAACAATTTCAAAGGTTTTTTTCGTATTCTATTTGAACGACGTAAATTTGGCTCTCCCTCTAAATCTTTAGAAGTTGCAGGATTGCATTCGTCCGCTTCCTCTATAACGGTTGGTATATTGGGTTCCATTTCAATTACCTCTGGAGTTGGTGTTGTAGTAATTACTGCTGACTGTCGTCTTACTGGTGGTGCGTTGCAGTTTTGATGCGGATGATTAATGTCCACCAAAGGACAACGTTGAACATTTGTTGCATTTTCCACCTTGTTTCCACGTTCTTTGACAGACGGTTCAACCATCTTTTCGCCGACTTTACGCATCTGGTCTACATGCCTTTTCCATATTCTACCATCATCTAGTTTCACATCATAGTGTAATTCGCCTAATTGTGCATCTATTACACCAAAACGCCACTTTTGTTTGTGTAAATAATCACGTACAGCCACTTTTTCACCCACGAAAAATGCTTTTGTAGTTGGCATATAACTGGAATTAGAGTTTTGGGGTAACAATAGATCTAAACGAGAGTTAATCTGGCGACCAAACATCGCCATTGCAGGAGATTTTTCTGTTGCTGGATGAATTGAACGTCTATAGGCTAATAAAATTTTACTTAATTCCAAATGTAGGGTGCTTGGAGTACATCTTGCCGCTAGCAATTTGTTTTTTATAGTTTGTACATAACGCTCGGCTTGGCCGTTAGTAGCAGGATGATACGGAGCTCCTTGTTTATGCAAAATTCCATTTGCTTTGAGAAAATGTTGAAATTCAGCAGAATCAAACTGTCTTCCATGATCACTGACAAAGATCTTTGGTATACCAAATGTTGCAAATATTTCCCGGCATTTTTGAATAGTAGTGTCTGTGGTCATATTAGAAACTATGTGTACTTCAGGCCACTTGCTGTAGGCATCGACTAAAACAAATAAATATTTTCCCATAACCGGACCGGCATAATCTACGTGGATTCTTTCAAATGGTTTGCTTGGAGTTCCCCATCCACGTATTGGCAAAACTTTGTTTGAGTCAGGTCGTGTTGATTGACAGGCAAAACAATTGTTGACTACGTTTTCTATGTCTTTATCCATATTATTCCACCATACATATGCTCTTGCGAGACTTTTCATTCGTGAAATACCAAAATGTGCTGTATGTAGTTCTTCCAGGACATTTTCTCGCAAAGCCTTTGGTATATAAACACGCATACCTCTTAGTAAACAACCATCGTGTAGGGTGAATTCATCTTGCGAGATACCAAATCTATTTTTACTATCACATTCTCGACCATACTTTACACACTCGACTAACGTTTTGATTTCTTGGTCGGACTTAGTTTCTGCCTTCAGGTTATGCGCTGTTATTGGTAAATTTTCGATTATTTCTTCTTCGATTGCGTAAACCTCTTCTGTGAATGAGTACGTTTCAGCATTAGGTAATCGTGACAATGCATCTGCGTTTGCATTTTCCTTAGACCTTTTACATTTTATTGTATAATCAAACTGTTCTAAAAATAAAGCATAGTGTTGCATACGTGTGGACGACAAAGTTGATAATGCCTTATTTGGAGCAAATATTTGGGATATAGCCCGATTATCTGTAACGAGAGTAAAACTTCTACCGTATAAATATTGATAGAACTTACGGATACCAAAAATGACTGCATAGGCCTCTTTATCAATTTGGGAGTAGCGTTGCTGTGTTTTGTTAAGAGTTTGCGATGAAAACTGTATCGGCCTCTCGGAACCATCATCATAGATATGACTCAAAACAGCTCCTACACCTATAGGGCTAGCATCAACCGCTAGTACCACGGGTCTTTTAGGGTCATAATGTGCGAGGATTGTATCCGACTGCATTTGCTTTTTTATTTCATTAAACGCGTTGACACACTTTTTGTCAAATATAAATGGCACATCATTTTGTAATAAGCGGTTCAATGGATAAACTATATCGCTTAAATTTTTAACGAAACGACCATAATAATTTATAAGTCCCATGAACGCTCTCACATCATCTTTACATTCGGGTGCTTTCATTTTTTGAATTGCATCAATTTTGGTTTGCATACGTTGGATACCATGTTTGTTTATTACATATCCGCAGTATGTTATCGAGTCTTTCATAAACTCCGACTTTTCTAAATTTACTCTCATGTTATATTTCTCAAGTCGCTCCAAAACCTCATTAATTCGTTGCATGTGACTGGCATCATCGGACGCTGTTATTTTTATATCATCTAAAAAGACTGAAACTCCCGGTATGTCGCATAGTAGTTGGTCCATTAAACGTTGCCACTTAGCGGGCGCACTAGCCACACCAAACATTAAACGAGTAGGTTGATACAAACCTTTATGGGTGCTCAGGGTTAGCAAATGTTGGTCACTAGGATGTACCTCCAATTGTAGATATGCCTTCGACAGGTCAATTTTAGTAAATTTATCACCACCAGCCATTTTGCTGAACAACTCATCAATTGTTGGCAGGGGGTGTTCATCAATGAGCAGTACGGGATTTAGTGTTATCTTATAATCACCGCATATACGGACATCACCATTCTTTTTGGGTACAACAACTATTGGCGTTGCCCACTCGCTTGTTTCCACCTTTACCAACAATCCCTCAGCCACCTGTTTTTCTAGCTGCTTCTCCACGGCATCCATCAAGGGGAATGGGACACGTCTGGCTTTTATAAACTTTGGTGTTGCATTTTGTTTGACATAAATTCGAGTTTGCAAATCTTTGATTTTTCCAATTGATGGCGAAAAGGTATTGAGGTACTTATTTTTCAATGCATCAATGCTAAACGACTCAATTTTGTTCACTGAAGTTTTTTGTTCATCACCATTTAAAACCGAACACCAATCGAACTTAATTTGATGTAGCCACTCTCTGCCACAGAGTGGTCTACGTTTCGACTTTACAATATATAGTTTTAAGTTTTTTTCTTCGTTTTTAACTTTTACATTTGCATTGACGTACCCGACACATTTTATAGGCGTACCACAATAACTTATTAATTCCATTTCTGGTTCATAAAGTTTTGATTTAGGCACTAACTTTTTTGCGTCATCAACATTAATTATTGACACTGGCGATCCTGTGTCTATTTCAAAGACAATATTTTTACCATCAATTAAAAAATCGTATAACAACTTTGTACGAGTTTTAGCTACTTCAGCACTTTCTTCTATTTTTAAGAGATCTTCCACTGTACTACTTTTTTCTTCAATTAGATGTAATTGTTTTTTTTTTAAAACACATTTTACGAAGATGACCTTTTTTATTACAGAAATGACATTTGGCCTCTTTATATTGACATTGATCTGCCAAATGTGTAGTGTTGCCACATCGGAAACATTTTTGATTACTTTTGTTCGTTTCATTGACATTCTTTTTCTTTGGGTCTCTTCTATTTTTCTCGAACATTCTGTTGACCGTTACTCTCTCCGCACTTTTCTGCTGTAACTCCTCACCTCCTTTTTCCGCTAATTCGTAGGCTGTTGCCATGCTTATCGCCTCCTCCACTTTCAATGATTTTCTTTCTAACAATCGTTCATCAAATTGGTTCCTCAATGCCACATCCAAATGTGCACCAAAATTACACCCAACTGCGAGTCTACGAAGCGCCACCGCAAATTCAGCACAAGTTTCTTCAGACTTTTGCTTACGCAAATTGAAACGAAAATTTTCTAACTCGTTAGGTTTAGGGTCATAATGCTCCTCCAATATTGAACAAATTTCGCCGAACAGCATGTCTTCCGGAGTTTTAGGAAGCACTTTATCACACAATATATTATACGTTTCTGTTCCCACGAAATGTAGCAGCAACCGCTGGTATTTTGTAGATTGACACTCATAAAGTTCTAGTGCTGTTTTAAAGCGTTTTTCCCAACGTGACCAAGTTGTCTTTGTAGCATCGAACGGCTCAAAACTAAAAAAGGAAACCATTTCCTTCACATGGACTGAATTATTCTCGTTTTGCATTTTTTTTTTAAATTCTTATACTGTACAAAGTTTTTCTAAAAAAAATTTTACACGTGAATTTAAAACATCCTCGTCGCCAAAAACTGTTATAACTAGATGTTAATCGGTCGGTTGCTTTCTTATGACTGACTTTTATTTATTCTTTCTTATTATCTATTTACATACTTAGTTTACATTAACTAATACAATGTATTGGTATATATTTATTTGGTAAGCAATATTGTATGTAATTATGACATACATAATTTTACTAAATTAAATATTTAACTAGCTAAAACCCGGTGTGCTTCGCTACCCGTACCGTTATGATTTACAATATATTTAGTCTATCTAAAATAAATTTCTACGGCCGTATCTATAACGAAAAATTAGCCACTGTGTATACATCGCACACAACGATCTGCTAACTAGCAGACCGATTAAGCTTAGCAGAAAGTTAGCAAAGAGTTTATTTATAATGCACTTTTGTCTGTCAATAATTTATATGAAAATCAACTCTAAAAAGTGTGATGTATTGCCAACTATTTAAAAAAAAATTAAAAAAATCAACTCTGATGTATTTCTTGACATTTATATTTAACTTGTTTCCCTCAAATTTTGAAATGTTTCAAGAAGTACAAAATATGGAAAAACAAGAAACAAAAATTGTAAAAAGATCCGCAAATTGGGGCCAGGACGTTGGGTTTCACCTCTTAAGAACTCTAAATTGTCTAATTGGTCAAGAGTTTGCATCATTTTTAAATAATTTTATTTTTTCCCACACAAAACTTTTATAATGTTTATTTACAAATTTACTTTGACACAAAACAGCTGTTGATTAAAGACTTAGCAAGTCTTTGATCGTTCGTTAACATGCGTTTAGCGAGTGGATAAGAAATACATTATAAATAACTTGTATGTTAAATCCATGCTAAATTTTGGTTATAAATACGGCTGCTAATGTACATTCTTTATTTCTTATTTTCTAACCTTAATGTGAATTGTAATAAAATGGAAAAGTTTGGAACAAAAAATATTTTTATTTAATGTTTAGTAAACTAATTTTTTTATTAATTGTTTGTTGTTCTAATGCATTAGAACATTGTTAACCAAACTCTGACATCAATAGATTTGCTTCGTATTCTAGTGTTACGATGTGTGTACACTGAACCAAATTTGTTATGAAAATATCCTTCACTGGCATATCCTTCATTGTAAAATAACTCATGTTCGTTTTTTAATTTCGGTTTCACATGTATAAGAAACTCACACATAGACGGTGCCCGCGGGCGTACTGCTGGAGACCAATGTATTAGAAAATGCAAATTTTTTGGATTTTCCATCTGGTGCATAGACCTATAAGTCTGTGGGTTTTCCCACTCCCGAACATGCAACTGAAAGCTGTACATGTGGAAAACATAGATTTTCTAGATTTAGTCCACAAACTTGACTTGCGCTTTATCAATTTTCATTGCAAATGCTAGGCAAAAAGGAAACTGCAAACGCTTAACATCAAATGAAGTTATCATGTCATTTGCATACTTTCCAGTTGCAATGGTCACCTCGATTAGATTGTTTCACTATATATATATTTATTTTTCGATGAAATTTTAAAAATAAAATAATTCAAATTTAAAGTTTTATTTAACACTTAAGTAGTGAAGCTAGAAGGACGAAATTTCGGTATGTGATATTCCATAAATGGGTCTTTGACGCACTATTTTCTTAAAAAAATAATATTGAAAACCTAAATAGATATTAAAGGATAAAAATTTTAAAGGACATTTTTGACATCTTTTTATCCCAACAATATAAAATAAAAATAATACGAAATATTTTCCAACTCTTCTTGTTCATTTGACATCAAATTTGACATTGGTTGATCAGTAGAAGTATTTTAAAATATTTTTTTAAAAATGTACTTCTTTAAAACTTTGAAGTCCTTAAAAAAGGACACAGGATCACGAAATGAAAAACTGAAAACACAGTTTTCAGTTTTTAGAAATTAAAGAAAAGTGAAATCTATAGATTAAGTTATAGTGAAATTTCGAGAAAAGAGTGTATATAAAAAGAGAAAATAAGGAGGAGAGGGGTCGAGAATTCGAATAACGCAAACCATCATTGGATGGTTGCTGGGTCACTAAGAGGCATAATTTGCAAGTCTGGTCTTATCAACCATCCGCTTTCCCTAATAAAGGCGTCCATACACCTTAGATCCTTCACAGATAATCTGGAGAGGGTACTCAGGCATCGTTCACCTAAGTGCCATTTATTTCCTTTAAATAAACCGGATACTTTTGATTGCAAATAAAAGCCGTTTAGTAGTTTAAAAATTGTAACAACTCTTTATTGTACAACAACAACAGAATTAAATAGTCACTCAGTGTTTTTTATTGTACGAATTCGAATACAGCGTTGCCAACTTACGATCAAATCAACTGAAAGCTTTTATTTAATAATGCCCACAGATATGTAACAATTTGCTATTACAGCACTGTTATTTGAAAGCATTATGCTACTTTTAAATCAGCCCTTTAAATCGTTATATTTGAATTCAAGTACAATTTCGTAACAATATATTGAAATTTAATTTTTTTAACATTCAAGATTAGCTGGTTCATGAATTTTATGTATTAAATACTAGTCCACATTACCCTCCAATTTTTTTTAATGCTGGTTTTTGGGTTCCTTACAATATTTTATTTTTTTTATCCTTCGACTGAAAAAATTTTCAACTGCAAAAACATTAGCAAATTTAATGCTTCACAACTTTTTTAATATCCATATATATTGTGGCCAAAATTTAGAAAAAACAAAACGGTAGTCCACATTACCCGAAGTTACTCTACTAAATGTAAATTATGAACGATTAACAGCTGCACATAAAATTGCAGCAGAGGCATTTTTTCATGATATCAAGAATAGAATAACAACATTAGCAACCAAAAAGAAAATTGAAATTGAACTTCCAGACACTATACATGAAAAGATAAAAATAGAAACTATATTTTCTAATAAAGATTTCAAAAAACATTATAAAATGACCCAAACAGTAGTAGAGTTTCTTAATACAGCTTCAAAGCTTATTAATGACTTTGATGGAAAGTCTGAAAACCTACGTTCTTTCATCGACTCATTGAAACTTGTTGATTCAATTAAGGGCGAACACGAAGCAGTTGCAAGAACAGCAAGAAATAATTGCAATTATAAATAAGTTAAATAATACCATTAAAGGCGAATCAGTCGAGAAATGTAGGATGGTCTCTTCCTCTTCCTCATTCTGACAACTTCTACAGTAGGCGTGATAAGGTAACCCAAGTCTTGCAGCATGGGTACTGAGTATCTGGTATCTGAGCCAGTTTCCCGCTCTTCTTATGGCCGATATCTCATCCTGAAGGATGCTGCATCCATTTGGGAGTCTAAAGAATATTCTTATTCCGAATTCAGGAATGTATATACCACCGCCCACCCTTTCCCACTTTTTGGACCCATCCGTATAGATTGATAGCCTCGTTCCATCGTCGGAGAGACCATCAGCAGGCTCCATACTGGATGGGATTGAGAAACCTAAATTCCTCAGGATGAAGGGTTTGGGGGTGCAATAGTCAACATAATCAGGAAGATTTTGTGATCTTCCTATTATGTCCATAAGGTCTAAAATGCCATGCATTGCAGGCGTTGAGCCTAAAGGCAGTGCTTAGTGCCAGTTTCCTGGCCATTAGATCTACTGGGATTAGGGATGCCAGATTCAGATTCGCAAAAAGCCGGACATTGGGCTTTAAAAAGCTGGACAAATAAAAAAAACTGGACATTATATAAATGACTGAAGTTATTCCAAAAAAGCGTTTTCAGTATTGCTCATCAACGTAACAAACAGTAACTCAGTCAGCTTTTGTACGATTTTAATTTTTTAACTGATTACGCTTTAAATTGAATTTTATGCATATATTTTATGAAAGGTTAATTCTTTACCTATCCGCAACTGATTAAAATTTTTAAATCGGTTCCAAAATGTGTGAGTTGTGGTGTTTTCTTTTCTGACAATTTTGCCTATATATTTTGTACCATTTATTAAATGTTACCCATACCCTCATAATGTGTTGCATTTTTAACGATCACAATAGAACAAAAATCATTACCATTTATGCACTTTTCTTTTATGTAGCTTCTAAATATTATAAAACTATACATTTTGCTTACATAAAAAGTGGTGCATTTCTAACCCTTTGTTAAAATTGAGGGTGAAACATGTTGCATATATTCAGGGTTTTAGGGTAACATTATTAGAAATGAACACGACCAAACCACATTTTTTTCAGAAAAGTACACAAAGAAGGGTAAAAGGCAGAATAAATGCATCATTTATGCCAAAAAAGAAAACACCATTAGAGGTACTAAAGTACTACGACCTACCGTAAAACAGTTGTTTCAAAATAACACCAAATTGTGAGGGTGTTTAAATATCTTTGAAATCTTTTTGATATGTCGCAGTGGAAATTGAAAGAATTAAAAGTAATAAATTAAATACTAAAAACACTTCCATTTTATTTCAACAATTTTCATTTATGGATATTATTGTCCAAAATTTCTATTTAGCTGGACAAATTAAATTTTAGCTTGAAACTTGACAGGCTTAAAAAATGTCCTGTCCAGCCCGGCTGGCAACCCTAACTGGGATCCAATTGAGTAGAGTAAAAAGCGAATACGTATAGTATAGGTTTAGTAACCGTGTCAACTAGCCAATTCATGTTCCAGGGTCTAATACCCCATCTCGTGCCTATGGCCCTTTTGCAGACATACATAGCCGTCATGGCCTTAGCTGCCCTTGCCTCTATGTTAAGTTTCCAGGTTAATTTCCTGTCAAGTATAACCAGGTACTTAGCATTATCCGAGAGCGCCAATTCAGTTCCGCTCAGTCGGGGTAGCGTAAAGTTAGGGATCTTATTCCGTAATGAGAACAGTACAAGTTCAGTTTTGCTGGGATTTACACACAAACCACTATCGGTACTCCATCGATTTAATGTTTCGAGTGCATTCTCCAGTCTTTGTGATATTGTGCCGAACGAATGATCCTATAATTCAGAAGGTACCTCATGAACCTAACTACTGATTGTTGAAGTACTAGTGAGTCTTGGGCTGATATTATGGTTGCAGCTTTCACACTGATGAAGGCTCCTTCTATGTCCAGAAAGGCCACAAGTGTGTAATTGCGGAATTCGATAGATTTTTCTATATACCCTACTAGTGAGTGAAGTTCCGTCTCGACTCATTTTCCCTTTGTATAGGCATGTTGAGAGGTAGATAATAATCTCTGGTCAACTGACATTCTGATGTGAATATCAATAATTCTTTCCAGGGTTTTAAGCAAAAAGGATGGTAGACTTTTCGGCCTGAAGTCCTTTGCCTTGGTATGTGAAGCTTTTCCACCCTTCGGGGTGAAAGTCACATTACATTAGGTCCAACGATTGGGTATGTAGGACCATGAGGGACAGGCTTGTAAGTTGTAATCAGCCATAGTGTTACTAGTTCTACATAGTTTTGCAGGTCAGCCGGTATGATACCATCAGGACCTGCAGATTTTTATGGATCAAAACTCCGAATGGCCCAAAGTATCTTATCCGCGTTGATCTCAATTGAGGATGAGATCCTATCATGCGGTTGGGATTCATATTCCGTATTAACGAAAAATGAGTGTTCATGAGCACTTCAAGTGTCTCATGTCCGCTGGTGGTCCATCTACCGTCCTGTTTCTGAATGTAGCCCTGAACGGTTGGTGATTTAGACAGAATCTTGCGCAAACGACTAGTGTCAGAGGTGCTTTCGACGCCGCTACAAAAGTCCCTCCATGTCTTCCGTTTTGCATTTCTGATCAGGTTTTTGAATTTATTCAATGATGACTTTTAGGTCGACCAGTCTCCTGATCTTTTTGCATCATTGAAGAATCTGCGACATCTCGTTCTGAAGTCCGCTATTTCCGGTGACCACCATGGTGGCCGTCCTTTGCCTCTTTGTACCGAGGATGTACAATTGTGCTTAGTAGCCTCATTAATGTTCGTAAGTGTATCCACAGCCCTCACAATGTCCTCATATCATTCACCATGGGTGGTTGGGGTAGGAGTTCAGATAGAATGCGTTGATGCTCATCCCATTTTGTCCTCCTCCTATTTAAAAGGGTACAACCCTATCTGGTTTCCTTTTGATGGAGAAAACTAAATAACGATGATCCGAGAAGGAGCAATCGTCTGAAACCTTCCAGTTACTGATCATGTAGGAATGACTTGCACTACCCAGCAAAAAATGGTGCTTCCTCGGAAGCAGGTTTGTAAGGCAGAGACCACTTGTATACTGCTACCACTTCGCATGAAAGATTACATGATTTTTATATGGGATTCCTCGCGTAGAGGCTCTGCATAAGGAATCCAAAATAAGCATATTTCACAACTTTAAAATTAACCTGATTTCATCGAATTAAATATGTGCAAACAATTGTGCACATAGATTTTAGAGCTGCTGAGAAGCAATAAAATCTTACAGACCCAGTGATTGCCTAACAAGAAGCGCTGATTTTTTCTAAGTTTTTTACCACCTATACGAATAGCTTAATGTATAGGGTATTCAATCGTTTAACCGTTAATCGGTTAACCGATTAATTTTGGACGGTTAACTGTTCGAATAATTTAAAATTGCCGATTTTCAAATAACAAATAAACCGATTAATTTGTGTCGATTAACCGATTAACGGAATTTTTTTTTTTTTGCACTTTAACATATCTTTTTGTATTTATTTTTCCATTTCAATTCAAATACAAATTTCAAATTAAAATTATATATTTTTTCAAACATCCAAGAAAAATGTTTAGTGAGAATAACAACTGCCATATTTAATTTACATGCATTTGAAACTTTGTTTGCATTTACATGTTTATTTTTTATTTTTTTATTTTTATTTTATTCAGTAATAAAAAGCCAATTTGACCAAAATAATATTACATAGTAATACAATAAACCTAAGTATAAAAACAAGGTTTAAATATTCAATAAATTTCATGTTACAATAGTTTCAAATGGGCAGAACTTAACGAAACTATCAAAAGTATTCAATATTTAAAACAATCCGATGATATAACGAAACTAAAAAAGCTGAGATATTGGATATTCTTTATCATGCTTTCGATTTCTCCAACATCTACAATCATCGAGAGAGTTTTTTTCAAGTCAAGTTTTATTAAATCTAAAGAAAAAAATCGTTTCAGAGGAAAAAAATTAAATTATATTCTTTTTTTTAAAACATTATTTCAGAAGATCTCACTAAAATCCTAAAAAAAAATTTAGTTTTTTGTATAAAAAAAGGATCTCAAATACCTTATTTGCTATTTGTTTGGTTGAATTGTTGTTTGTTTTTTATGTTTTTGTACACAAAATTCGTGGTTGTATTTTCAACGTAAAATTAAAATAGACATTATTCGGTTAATCGAATAATTTTAAATTAACCGATTATTAACCGAATAAATCTAAACCCCGATTAATTATTTGTTCGGTTAACCGATTAAACTAGAAACCCGATTAATTGAATACCCTATTAATGTATGCCTTCCAAAATCATTTTTGTAAGGCAATAATTTTAGGATGCAATTAATGTAGCAGTAGAAGATGCAGTAATCATATTTATTGCTTCCAAATCCAAAATATTTTTTGCTGGGTAACAAGCGTAATATCAAGAACCTCTTGTCTATTTGCAACTACGAAAGTAGGTTCTGAACCTTTATTGGTTATCACTAGATTAGAGTCTAATATAAAGTCTAATAGAAACTCACCTCGAGCGTTTGTGTCTGAGCTTCCCCAGATAGTATGATGGGCATTGGCATCAGCCCCTATGACCACAGGAGTCCTGGAGCGGTTCGCAGCACGCATCATATTCCTCACCAAGTTGTTGGGTGGTGGGTCAGCCTGGTCGTGTGCCATGTAGCAAGATTGGAGCCATATATTACATGACCTTGTCTCCCATACAGCGGTTACAGTGTCTTCCTCGCTATAATCATTTAGAATGAAGATATTAAAAAAAAAATAGTTTGTACCCTTCTGCGTTGAGTCCCTTGATTTCGCCATTACAAATCCAAGGTTCCTGGACCAACGCGATATCCTCCCCATTCTTAATGACGTGGAGGAGTAATGCAGCAGAAGCTGCTTTAGAGTGGTGAAGGTTCACTTGTATCACCTTCACCATGATCGGGGTCGTATATGACGGTTACGTCCACGTCTTCTGGATCAGAGTCCTCGAGTCCTCTGGAAGAGCGTCCTCGTCCTCCACTTCGCCCAGACCACGGAATAGATCTCCAACCATACCGGAGTTTGATGGGGTCTCCATTTCGTCATCCGGGTTAGCGGGGTCATCAACCTCGACTAGAGACACTTAAGTGTCAATTGTCTTCACGCTAGATTACTTGGGATGTGTAAAGTAAACAATTGTCTTCTCTCTGCACTACAAAATGCACACACGTGTCAAATGAACAAAATATATAAATTGGAGTCAGCCAAGTGATAAGACATTTGTGACAATTACTGTTTTTAAGGAATACGTTGTCTACTTGCTTAATTGCTGCGAATATCAAGTGAGAGAGTAAATGATCGACTTTGTTTGTGTTGTTAAATGCTCATTCATATGTGTCCATTCGTAGTATTTTTTAACAGGAGAACAAAAAAACAAATAAGCAACAGAGAACAAATTATGCAACGAAGGCACAACGATTTTTTTACATAGGCACGAGTGCAGCAGGAGAAAAAGGAAATACAACAACTACTCATACCCTCAAGCAGAGTTCGAAAATAAACCGTACCTTATTCGTACTGTACATTTAAAGAACACATTCCCTTCATCTGTTTTTAGTGTTTGTTTTTAGAATGCCGCTGAAAACTTTTGTAATGAACTTAAATACCACCAAATAAATTTTTAGCTTGTTCTAAGAAGGGCAACCCGTGCCGACTTAGCGATTTAGTTTTGAGGTGCATTTACAAGGGGAAAAAATGTTTTTTTTAATTAATTAAAATAATTACTTTTGCAATTTAATTTAAAAGAATCGAAATGTGTACGTAATTGTCATTCTAATGAGATATAAAAGACAAAAATTGGTTAAAAAATGTTAAAGTTATTAAAAAATCGCCAGGCCAACGTGTCTCAGGCCACTAGAACATGAAATGCATGAACAAAATTAACATATTGTTACGTTTTAACCTTTTCAAAACGTTTGTTTATTTCCTTTAAATAAACCGGATACTTTTGATTGCAAATAAAAGCCGTTTAGTTTAAAAATTGTAACAACTCTTTATTTATTCAAAATGTACAACAACCACAGAATTAAATAGCCACTCAATGTTTTTTATACACGTTTATAAATTCGTAGAAATACAAACACAATTTATAATGTACACGAATTTACTTGAAAAACACAACACACTTTAAGGCACTCAGTTGATGTTTATTCGAAAAGCCACTATTTATGACACTGCCATCTGCACTCTAGATTGCTCTTTAACTGTCAAAATTCGAATATTCTAGATCATACGCCATCTGTGGTGTACTTTCTGCAATGTTCTTTAACTGAATATTCGAATTCAAACAGCGTTGCCAACTTACGATCAATGGTCAACTGAAAGCTTTTATTTAATAATGCCCACAGATATGTTACAGTTTGCTATTACAGCACTGTTATTTGAAAGCATTATGCTACTTTTAAATCAGCCCTTAAAATCGTTATATTTGAATTCAAGTACAATTTCGTAACAATATTTTAAGTAAAAATGAGCTTTTATTTTAATATTTATCAAAATATGTTAATTTTGTTCCTACATTTCTGGTTCTAGTTGCCTGAGACACGTTAATGGCCTGGCGAATTTTTAATAACTTTAACACTTTTTGACCAATTTCGGTTTTTTATGTCTCGTTAGAACGACAATTACGTACACATTTCGATTCTTTTAAATTAAATTGCAAAAGTAATTTTTTAACGGCAAAATTTTTACAAAAACTGAAAAAATGCATTTTTTCCCCTTATAGATGCATCTCAAAACAGAGGGCTTGCGGGGTGAGAATGGCCAAAATCCAGCCAAGGGCCACCCTACTGTATATATATAAAAATGAAATGGTCCATGTATGTAATGTCATCACGTGAGAACGGCTGGAGCGATTTGGCTGATTTTTTTTTATTCGATTCGAAATTTTCAGGATATGGTTTGTAAAGAAAAAAAATTCAAAAATTCCGGGTAAAGCTCGGAAATTCTTTTTTGTGAGTCCAGTCAACTGTAATAAAAAAGCTCCCTAAAGTATGCTGTACAAATTTAGATATTTTATTTGCAAATAAATAAGAACAGGTGAGTGGGTTGGAGAAACTTGAAGAACTAACATTAGTAAATACTACCGGGCGAAGCCGGGCGATCAACTAGTATGTAATAAATAGGTGAAACTCGTTAACTTTTTGCATTGTTTTCTAGAAATATGTAGATTTATTTATATTAATGAATATTATATTAAAAAAATGTTTTTGGAAATTAACCCTGTATCTCCTTTGGGTCAAAATGACACGAAACCTGTATTATCGCCAAAATTCGGAAAAAATGCAAATTTTTCAGTTTTTGTAAAAATGTTGCTACTAAATAAATACTCTTTGTGGCCTGAGACACGTTAATGGTCTGGCGAATTTGTAATAACTTTAACATTTTTTAACCAAATTTTGTCATTTATATCTCATTACAACCATATTTACGTACACATTTCGATTATTTTGCATACAATGTCAAAAGTATTTATTTAGTAGCAAAATTTTTAAAAAAATTGAAAAATTGGCATTTTTTCCGAATTTTGGCGATAATACAGTTTTTGGGTCATTTTGACCCAAAGGAAATACAATGTAATATTCATTAATATAAATAAATCTACATATTTCTAGAAAACAATGCAGAAAGTTAACGAGTTTCACATATTTATTACATATAAATATTAAGTCTCCGTACAGAAATATTTGTAATTTATGGTCACTTTTCAATATATATTTAAAATTTTTTTTAATTAATTTTATAAAATAATTTTCGTTAAAAACATAAAAATTTACATAAATTCAATAATTGTACTAAAAGTATCACCAAAAAAGTCTCTGTACAGTTGTCCGTTTTAAGGCAAGGAACCCCAATATTAAAATTAATTGCATTTAATATGTGGTAGGTCCTCCTTGCTGAGCAATTGCAGCATGTAAATGGAATGGACCAGCTTTGTTGTTGTCAGGGAATGCAAAAATAAGCTAATTTCAATGGATAGAAATAAAATTATTATTTACCTGCAAAATGAAGGAAAAAGTCTAACTGAAATCAATGATATTGTAAAAAGACCACGCTCTTCCATTCATTACGTTATTCAACAGTGCAAAAAAACCGGAACAATGGCAAATAAACCAAGAAATCATCGTCCAAGAAAACTAGACCACCACTTAGTGAGAAGAATTGTACGTTGAAGGTAATCCAAAAATTAACGCATGTGTAATTGCGGAAAACTTGAAAACTAGTGATGAATTAACGGTAAATCCCCAAACTGTAAGAAACGCTCTTAAACTAAATGTATACAATGGTCGGATAAGCCGTAAGAAGCCGCTTGTTCGAAAAGTGAACATGAGAAAGAGATTGGATTACGCTATTGAGCATATTGATAAAGATTTTTTTTTTAGCGATGAAAGTAAATTTAATATTTTTTTTTTATTTCTTTATTCATTATTTAACCGAGCCCTAATGGGCCATATATGGTTAAAAGATAATATAATACAATGTGCAAAAATATGAAATTCATTACTATAATTTAATTGCTTATAAGTAAGTATAATATATTTATAAGTAAATATATACATTTTTGTTTTATATTACATTTTTTTTTTACATATATGTACATATTTTAGTAATTCTCATTTAATAAGTAGTAAAATGATCAATAAATATATTTTTTGCTTTATTTAGAGTAAAAGAAAAAGTTTTTAAATGCGCAGGAAGAGTATTCCAAGTTCTAGAAATACGGATTTGGAAGAAATGTTCAAATACCGACAGACAAATCCTGGGTATAATGATTATGGGAGAGCGGGTAGATCTTGAAAAAGTAAACATATGGTGTTTTAGTTGATATTATTTTATAAAATAAATAAAGTAATCTAAAACGAACATACATAGAAAATGAAAATCCAAAAAACATGTGATGAAATGTGATCATGTACTCTCAAGCCATATATGTATCTAATTATCCTATTCACAATTCTGCGTACATTCCCAAAGTTAGTTCTATTAGCAGCAGAATAAATCTCAATACCATAATTCAATAGTGACAAAAGAAATGCATTAGCGATAATAATCTTTACTCTTATGGGAAAATTGTATTTTAAACTGTATAATTTCCTTAATACGAAATTTACTTTAGAATTTAATAAATTTATATGTTTGTTAAAGGAAAATTTATTATCCAAAATAATACCTAAGCAACGCATATTTTCTACAATCTCAATTTGAATATTGTCAATTGTAATATTCAACCGTGTTGTCTCCTTGATACCAAAGCACATTAACTTAGTTTTATCTGTATTAATCCGCAAGAAATTATTTCTCATCCATGACACAACACATTGCATTTTAGAATTAATACGTGCATTTAAAATATCAATAGATTGTCTATCAGCAAAAAACAACATATGAATATCATCAGCATATAAATATATATCTGAAACAGGCAAATTTATAGTACGAATGAAATCATCCATATAGATCATAAATAACAGGGGACCCAAAATTGATCCTTGTGGGACCCCACTTTTGCAAGGCAAAATCATAGAATTCTTGTTATCACAAGAAACATATTGGCTACGATCACAGAGATAAGATTGTATTAAATTACATGTCTCTTTTCTAAAATAAAAATTTGTGTATAATTTATTTATTAAATTGTTATGATTAATAGTGTCAAATGCCTTGGATAAATCCAGGGCAATAAGAACACTAACTGCATGATTATTGAGATTACACCTTATTCTTTCCGTTAGAGAAAGTAGAAGAGTCGTGGTGCTGAAAGCTTTACGATAGCCTGAATGACAAACACTAAGTAATTTATTTTCATTTATATAATCATTTATCTGTTTAGCAACAAGTTGTTCAAATACCTTAGAAAGGCAGGAAAGTATGCTAATAGGCCGAAAAGCATCATTTCCCACTGATTTTCTCACCGGCACAACCCTAGCAGTTTTCCATAGTGAAGGAAATTTTGCTGTCATTACTATGGTATTGAAAATATGTAAAACATGCCTCCTTTGGTTCTAATGGAAGAAAAATGGTAAGGAAAAGGCCAAATACTGAAATACTGACGCTAACCGTAAAGCATGGATGAGGTAACGTAATTGGTTGGAGTTGCATGGCTTCATCTGGGGTGGGAAAGATTCGGGAGCACAATATATCGAGTAAAGATCAGCTAAAAGTCGTTATAATGGAAGAGTGGTATAAAATTGATTTCCTAACAACAACAAAGCTGGTCCATTCCATGCACTGCCATTTAAATGCTGCAATTGCTCAGAAAGGAGGACCTACCACATATTAAATGCAATTAATTTTAATATTGGAGTTCCTTGCCTTAAAACGGTCAACTGTACGGAGACTTTTTTGGTGATATTTTAGTACAATTATTGAATTTATGTAAATTTTTATGTTTTTAATGAAAATGTTTGTATTTTTTTATGTTCATTTCTAGTTTTTTTTATAAAATTAATTAAAACAATTTTTAAATATGTATTGAAAAGTGACCATAAATTGCTAGTTTATATTACAAGTATTTCTGTACGGAGACTTAATTGATTCAGTGTATCTGAACTTTGACCTCGATTCGCGCCCAGAAATCGTTGTCCGATTTGACTCAAATTTTCAGCTCTTAACATTTAGGCCTAGTGTCACAATATTCCACCCGGCACTCTTTATATAAATGTAATCAAATTTTATATAAAGATCAAGGCGTTTTGGTTTTTTGAACTGAATTAAAAAAAAAAACAATTTATAAAATAATCCTTAATTCTTATGATAGCACTTGTTTTTGGGGTTTATGCGAAATAGGTTAAGTTTCCTGCTTTATTATCCAAATATGAACAAACATTGTTAATCTAAAGATATCTAAAGGAAATGCTTTGTTATAGGGAATCCGCATTTGAAGGTCCAAGGCTGCATTATTACTTTTAATATTATTCGTATTAATTTATAAATCTCAAATCAATTGTTTAAATTTTTTAGCACATTGCATAAAAAGGCTTGAATAACCACTATATACATTTGATGCACCATGGCTAGCTATGTACAGAAATGGTAAAATTTTTAAATTCTATGGAGAGATTATTTTAAATTTTTAAGTAAAATTATAAATTTTGTTAGACGTTTCTCCACATAAATAATGATAACTCAAAATGGGTTAGTGCGATATTATTAAAATAAACTTTGAAAAGTTGAGATTTACATAGCCTTTAATCCGCTTATATATTTTACGTGAAATTAGCTATTTTTTGGTTTAAAAAAAAATTATGAAAAATCGAAAACGACTGAAATTGTTCAGATTTATTGCTTTATCGCAAAGCCTCATGTAATAGGAACATAATAAGATATTGGTCATAAAAATTGATGTATTCTTTTCGATTTTATTTACAACTAGTTGACCGCCCCGGCTTCGCCCGGTAGCTATTTCCTAATGCTAGTTCTTCAAAATTCTCCAACCCACATACACCTGCCTGTTCTTATTTATTTGCAAATAAAACATCTAAATTTGTACTGCATACATTAGGGAGCTTTTTTATTACAGTTGACTGGGCAAAAAATAATTCAGAGTTTTAATCGGATTTTTTTAATTTTTTTTCTTTACAAAACATCTCCTGCAAATTTCGAATCGAATAAAAAAAAATCAGCCAATTCGCTCCAGTCGTTCTCACGTGATGCCATTAAAAAAATTTGTCCTGCTCTTTACAATTTTATGAATGAATGAAAAACTAATTTCACCTAAAAATGCGTTTTGTGATACACTGTACATAAACATACATATGCATAAAATAGCAACATATGTTACACTGGAGCCATTCTTTATAGAAGCTTTTATTTTTCTAGACCACACGAATTTCAGTTCTTCGGTATACGAGTATCCTAAAACGATAGAATTTGGAACAACATTTGTACAAGTGCACTATGGTTTCAAATCGAATTTTTATGGCATAAATTAAAATAATCATGTCAGAGCTTTTAATTTCAGCACATTTAATGCACACAGATTTTTATTGATTTTTTTTATAGAACCCACTCTATTAGTATATCATATTTGCGCCCGTTTGTTGTCCAATCCGAAAGCATTTCGGTACGGTAATCAAAAATTGTGCTAAAATGACAATTGTGGGGGTTTACTGAAAGTTCGTGACCAAAAACAACTTTTGGTCCACGGAACTTATAGGTTATGGCAATGCTACAAAACTTTGTTTTTTTCATGCAAAAAATTGTACATGCTGTTTGACAGTTTTAATTTCGTGCGAAAGAAGTGCTGCGTATGTTACTTCGTGTGGAAAAATAAGGTTGCCAGATTTATTTCACATGTTTTCCACAATAAAAACAGAGTACTGTTTTTGCGAAATTATTTCGCACATATTTCATTCCAAATATTTTATATGTATGTAGTTTGACAGCATTTCGCACGAAATTTTGAACAGTACCTAGCTTATTTAAGAACACGTGTTTAAAGTTTCAACTTTGAAAGCCTAGCAGACTGTCAGTGTTGCCAACTGTTTTTTTAAATATATTTTCTTGATTGCTTGGATTGTTGCCTTTAGGAAAATAAATTGCCTTTAGGAAAATAAAATCTTTAATTTTTGCCAAAAAAAAACCGTTTATTTTAATAAAAACAAATACGCACAAAAATCCTTTACAAAAAACAACAATTCAGTGCACTGACTAAAATTCCTCGATCTAAAAATAAACCAAAATGAGTAATAAAAAATTATCTGTAACGGTATTCAACAAAAATTAGTTCTACACAAACAATGCAATAATAATATCATCCGCTATCCTTTGTCCACAATCTTATTCAATGTATTTTCATTGCATTGCTCTCTTTCATACCTCAAAAAAAAATTATATTTTATTGCACTAAAATTTTTTTAACACACATTTCAATACAATTTTTTATTTTGGACACCCAAATCAACTTCATAGTTTTTTTCACACTTTTCTACTCAGTGACTATATGCAGCGAAATATTTCCATATATGTACAGTGGTGGCCACCAATTTAAGACAAATACTTGAATTTTTTCAATCAACTGAATTTTAAGTGCGATAGAGCCAAAATAAAAGGACTTCTTAGGGTATGAAATTTATTATTAATGTTTCTAGTTTCTGAAAAATGTTTGGAAAAATCGGTAAAACATATATGAACAAAGATATGTGGAAATACGTTGACCCACCTCAGCGAACATCCGCTGTTAATAACATGATATGACCGAAACTAATGGAACTAAAAATACGTAATTTTGTCCGAATATTTTATAATAATAAAAATATAATGATATAAATGTGAGAAAATATGTTTATTTAAAAAATATTTTTTTTGGTCAAGTTGTAGAAAAATTGTATGTGTTCATGGTAAATATGTATGAATTGACACAGTCGAATAAAACACACTTGTGTGTTAAAACAGTCCTCATGCATACATATGTGTGGAAATATTTGAAAAAATAATTGATAATCACGTGGAATTTAGCAAACAATTTTTGTCTTAAATTCGTGGCCACCACTGTATGTGGCGGAAATATTTTATAAATAAACATTTTCGCTTTAAACATTTTAAACTTTGTACAATTTCGTATTTTACATTTTTCAACTTCGTATGGTTTGGCAATCTACATTTAGCATCTTCCATATTTTCATTGTTTGAATTTTTCACTGCGCATATCGTTTGGTTTTCACGCTGCAATTTATTTGCATGTATCATGTTTTTGTAGTAAATTTTTTGTACATTATATACAAGCAATTTCATTTGTTTTTGCTAACCAAAAATATAAATATGTATATTTAGGCAGCAAATGTTTTAAAAATTAAAAATTTTCATTTGGTCTTCTAGCTACAACGTAAAATATTTTGTAAGACAAAATATTTTTAGAAAAACTGCGACAAATATTTCTACCATGAAGCTTCAGTATTTCCGCACATTAATATGAAAAAGTTTCATATTTATTGCGCAGTCGGTAGTCAAATGTAAAAAACGTTTAACTAATTTTAAACCCTGGTTATTTCATCAAAGAGAAAATATCTACATACTAGCTGACCCGGTGCGCTTCGCCACCCCAATTAGAAGAGTGAAATAGTACTATTAAGTCTCCCTTTGTGAATCTGATTGTAAATGTCTAATTTCATATTTCTGGGTCCATTATTATAGAAAATGCAAAATAAAGTTACCACTAAAGTCCTCTCCTATATTATCAACTAATTTTGTTTCTATAACAATTAATATTTAAAAATTATCACAAAACCGAAAAAAATGAAACCGCGGTTTTGAAATTCTCCGGTTTTTTGGTCCGATATTATAGTAAATTCAAAAAAGTACCTATGAGAACAAAGAAAAAGTTCCAAGAAGTATGGCCTTGAATTTTCACTCACTTGGGACCATAGACGCCTAATTTCATATTTCTATGTCCATTATTGCAGAAAATTCAAAAAGTTGTGGTTGTGGTTTCCCACTAACTCCCATATAAGCTTAATTTCATGGTTTTAGGTTAATTGGTGAAGAAATTACAAAAAGTCTAATAAAGAAAAAGTACCAAAAAGTCTATCTCTAGAATTCTCACTCACTTAGGACCATATATGCTAAATATCATGTTTCTAAGTTCATTGTTATAGAAAATTCAAAAAAGTGCCATTAGAATAAAGAAAAAATAGAATTCTCAATCACTTTAGAACATATACTATTAATTTCATATTTTTATGTCCATTATTACAGAAAATTCAAAAAAGTACCGCTACAATATATAAAAAGTACCAATAATCAGGCACTTGTGGATTCCCACTCACTCCGGTCCATATAAGCTTTATTTCATGTTTCTAGGTTCATTGGTGAAGAAATTACAAAAAGTACCATTCGAATAAAGAAAAAGTACCAAAAAGTCTCCCCTA